>NC_056726.1:1512748800-1512781300 GCF_019279795.1 Protopterus annectens
AAATGATTATTGCTTCCCTGTTGGGTGTAGAAATGGAAGTATATACAATACAGTAAATAAAAGTAACTGTCACTGAAGCAACAGTAAAAAGCAATGAAATATCCAGTTAGTTATTCAGCATGGAGGGATATAAAACAAAACCATCAGATTATTTACATCAGATGCTTTAACAATCTTTATTTTATTAATATTAATAATAATCTGCAGTGCAAAACATCTGCAGGCAATTTCTATAAAAAATTGTTCATTCATCTTATAGGTAATAAAGACAATTAATGCTGTGAGCTGTTAGCAAGCTGCTTCCTGTTGTCCAGCAAATGTTTTCTTCAGCTTCCTTCTGTCTGCTCTGTGGCTCTGAGTAGATCACATAAGCAGACAGTGCTCCTGGGCCAAGTCTGACAAAGATTCTGTGGCTCTGAGCAGATCACATAAGCAGACAGTCTGTCTGGGCTAAGTCTGACAAAGATTGAGTGCCACTGAGCAGATCACATGAACAGATAGTGCTCACAGGCCGAGTCTGACAAAGATTCTGCTGCTCAGAGCAGATCACATAAGCAGACAGTGCTCCCAGGCCGAGTCCGACAAAGATTCTGTGGCTCTGAGCAGATCACATAAGCAGACAGTCTGTCTGGGCTAAGTCTGACAAAGATTGAGTGCCACTGAGCAGATCACATGAACAGATAGTGCTCACAGGCCGAGTCTGACAAAGATTCTGCTGCTCAGAGCAGATCACATAAGCAGACAGTACTCTTGAGCCGAGTCTGACAAAGATTCTGTGACTCTGAACAGATCACATAAGCAGACAGTGCTCCTGGGCTGAGTCCAACAAAGATTCTGTGGCTCTGAGCAGATCACATAAGCGGACAGTGCTCCTGGGCTGAGTCCGACAAAGATTCTGTGGCTCTGAGCAGATCACATAAGCGGACAGTGCTCCTGGGCTGAGTCCGAAAAAGATTCTGTGGCTCTGAGCAGATCACTTAAGCAGACAGTGCTCCTGGGCCAAGTCCAGCAAAGATTGTGTGCCTCTAAGCAGATCACATAAACAGATAGTGCTCCCAGGCCAAGTCCGACAAAGATTATGTGGCTCTGAACAGATCACATAAGCAGACAGTGCTCCTGGGCTGAGTCCAGCAAAGATTCTGTGGCTCTGAGCAAATCACATGAGCAGTCAGTGCTCTTGGGCTGAGTCCGACAAAGATTCTGTGGCTCTGAGCAGATCACATAAGCGGACAGTGCTCCTGGGCTGAGTCCGACAAAGATTCTGTGGCTCTGAGCAGATCACTTAAGCAGACAGTGCTCCTGGGCCAAGTCCAGCAAAGATTGTGTGCCTCTAAGCAGATCACATAAACAGATAGTGCTCCCAGGCCAAGTCCGACAAAGATTATGTGGCTCTGAACAGATCACATAAGCAGACAGTGCTCCTGGGCCGAGTCCAGCAAAGATTATGTGGCTCTGAGCAAATCACATGAGCAGTCAGTGCTCTTGGGCTGAGTCCGACAAAGATTCTGTGGCTCTGAGCAGATCACATAAGTGGACAGTGCTCCTGGGCTGAGTCCGACAAAGATTCTGTGGCTCTGAGCAGATCACTTAAGCAGACAGTGCTCCTGGGCCAAGTCCAGCAAAGATTGTGTGCCTCTAAGCAGATCACATAAACAGATAGTGCTCCCAGGCCAAGTCCGACAAAGATTATGTGGCTCTGAACAGATCACATAAGCAGACAGTGCTCCTGGGCCGAGTCCAGCAAAGATTCTGTGGCTCTGAGCAAATCACATGAGCAGTCAGTGCTCTTGGGCTGAGTCCGACAAAGATCTAGGTGGATAAATTCTCTGTGATCCCAGTCTTACAATACAAATAAATACATTCTTAAGGCACAGCTTTGAAGCAGTTAGTAATAGAAACAACACAGTTATTTGATCAGTGTTTTTCCTTAAAATAAGAGTGTTGTAGAAGAGGGAGTGAATTCCAAATGATGAATTTTAGATGCAGCTTTCCTAGCTGAAACAGTTAAATTAGGAGCTAGTGATGGTCACCCTTTGAAATGTCGGGACTCATTGAATAGCTGAAAAAACTAAACTTATACACAATGTCCGAGATGTCCTTTTCTTGGAATAATGTTTCTTCTCTGAGGTAAGGTGATTTCAGATTTGGTATATAATATAAATACAGACATATATGTACATATATATATATATATATATATATATATAGAGAGAGAGAGAGAGAGAGAGAGAGAGAAATTCAGGAGAAACACCAAGGGGGTTTGCCCCCTGAAAAAATCAAGTTTAAAGCTGAACAGAGACCTTTGATATTTGCTCTTTTGCATTTTTGGGCGGTGTGTGTGTGTGTGTGTGTGTGTGTGTGTGTGTGTGTGTGTGTGTGTGTGTGTGTGTGTGTGTGTGTGTGTGTGTGTGTGTGTGCTGGGGATTAAGTAAGTCTTCTGTAGCACTTGCCAAGTTGCTTTTCAGTGTTGGTATGTAACCAGCATCAATGCTGGATAGTGTTAACAGAGGGATCTATTGATCCAGAAATATTCATTCATGTGCCCGTAGTAAAACAATTCCAAGGGACTATCTGGAATGCACAGGCCTAGCTGAAACATTGTTTACAGAATATTTAGCAAAAGTCACATTTAGGAGAATAATTTTGTTACTGAATGTCAGTCCATCTAGCTTTTGTAGCTTTTCAATCCTAACTGTATTCAATTTTCCAAGTATTAACCACTGACACATTAAGCAAAGCATGTTCTCACACGATTTTTCTATATAATTGGCATTCTGTTCAGTACTGTCTTTTCTATACATATTTTTTTAAATTGTAATTTATTGGGCTTTCTTGAGGTGTTTAGTTCCTGATTGCTTGTTTTTAATTGGCTTTAACATAATAACTTATACCCATGTTTGTTGGTTTGTTGTACAATTCAGCAATGTGTCTTATCTAAAATTCTGTTTTTTTGATTCACCAAGACTCTGCTCCTTCCCAGAGATTAAGTTTTTATGCTTTGACTGACTTAAAACATAAAAATGGCAAGCTAGTCATATTCAAATTCATACTCACAAAATTAAATTATATGCTTCCTTGCAACCCCTAAGGAGGTTGTGGGTATGACGCCAATACCGAGGGGTTGCAAGTAACCTTGGAAGCATGTAACTTAATTTTGTGAGCATCCGTTTGAACAAGACGACCTTACTATTTATTAAATGTGTCATATGTTACTTGTAGTTGATTAAATGGCTTTGTGGATGGTGTAATGGTGCTGTGGTTTGTGTTGTTGCTTCCCAACAAGAAGGTCTCCAGTTTGATTTTTGGCCAGCGTGCCTTCTGTGTAGAGTCTGCATGTCTTTCCTGCATTTGTATGCGTTTCCTACTACATTATTTTATTTTTATTTTACATTTGTTTACCAGGATAGTCTGACTGGACTCAGGTCCATTTTCAGCAGAGGCCCGGGGAGAAAAGCTCCACATTGAGATAAAAATTATACAATATGAAAAAAATAAAGTAAAAAATCACAATATCCTAATAAGGAAAAAACAAGAATATATATATATATATATATATATATATATATATATATATATATAGATAGATACAGAGGTAATTTAAGTTAACATAGTTTGTCTAGTATTAAACAACAAGAGATTACTATACAGTAATACAATTTCTTCCAGCAGTAAAGTGTTTCCCAAAACTGTAGCAGATACTGCATTAGGTGTTATAGGAAGTGAGGTATATATAGTGGTAAGACAGAGCAATGATGTAATGCAGGGGCATAACCAGGTATTTATTAAGTGTGATTTGAGTGAGTTTTTGAACCGAGTAGTAGTAGAAACAGAAATTAAAGCAGAAGGGAGGTTATTCCAGATTCCGGCTATGGTGTGAGACAATAGTGTTATACCTGCAGTGTTGTTAGCCTTTACGATACTAAGGAGTGATTTGTCTGTAGAGCGGAGAGGCCATTTTGTTTTATAGTAAGTGAGCAGTTGGCCAAGTGCTGGGGTTTTGTCAGGTTGTCTTACAATATTGAAGGCAACGATAAGCTGGTGTTATCTTAGAAGCTGGGGAAGTTCTAGCCATTGTAGTTCCCTTAAAGCCTGGCAGTGATGGGTTCTGAAGGTGGAGTTATTAGCAAACTTGGCGATTTTATTATAACATGACTCAAGTCTGGAAAGATCAAGTTTTCTGACCTGGGTAAGAATTGGAATGGCGTACGTAAGAATGGACAATAGGTGGGTTTGGGCTAGGGTAATGCGTGCTTGATTTGTGAGGAATTTCCTATGTCTGTAAAGTGTTCCCATTTTATATGGACTTTTTTATAGTTTGCAAAATAATGACATCAAAGTGTAGGTTTTTGTCAATTTCTATGCCTAGGAGTTTGGTGTGGTCAGAGGGAGAGATGATAGTACCATTACTAGAGGAGATGGTGAAGGATATAGGGGTGGACATTGTTTTGTTGGGGGTGAAGAGTAGCAGTTTAGTTTTATTAGGGTTTAGGATTAGTTGGATCTTAGTGATCCAACTTTTCACAGAGCTAAAGGATTCCTGGGTGAGTTGTTGAAGGGTAGCTAGTGATGGAGCAGCACAGATAAGAGTCAAATCATCTGCGTACTATATGAGTGAGGCCTGCTGTGTGGTGGTATGGAGATTGTTAGTAAATATGGAGAAAAGAAGTGGACCTACTATTGAGCCTTGTGGTGCACCTTTGGTAGTTAGGGTGGGTAATGTACCTTGCCATTGGACAGATTGCTGCCTGTCTAACAGATAGCTTTTAAACCAGGCTATAGTGGAAGGGGCAAAGGATAGGGAAGCTAAGGTGTCTAGCAGTATGAAATGTGATACCATTACAAAGAGATGTGCCTGGAGCATTTCTCCCCAGGCCTCTGCTGAAAATCTGTTTGTTCCAAGTCGGACTTTCCCAGTAAACAAATGTAAAATACAGTGTGCCAAACTTTTGTTGTATTGAACTTTGCTTTCCACTTCATTCATTCTGTGTTGAGATAAGTTTGACTTCATGATGTTTATTCAGTTTGATAGTCACTAAATAACTTTATGTAAACATTGAATACCTGAAGAGCAGTTAATGTGACAGGAAGTTCTGCGTACAATTTATTATTGTATTTTTTAAGAATTTTGCATTTATTTATTTTTTTATACTGTTATAAATTGCTTTGTTATGCTTCAATTTACTGTATTTGTGTGCATTAGTCTTAGAATTGTGCCAAATCTCAGTACAGTCCAAAGGTATTTGTCAGGGTTTCCAGTCAGTGTCAAAGAACACATTGAGTTCACTGTGGGTTGTTTAATTTATGTGTTAGTTAAATATGTGGGGGCTCCTCTAAGGAGTTTTCTGTTGTAACCCATGCCACTGTTTATAATACTACCACAAAGTAATGATGTGGTATCATTAGTGGATGTGATTTGCAGAACCAGTTAACAGTTGTGTAATTAACAGCTTTAGTTTATAGGAATGTTATTTGCTATGTGACAAGTCGAATGTGTCGTCCTGCAGCTGAGCCTGGAACAGTGCCGCTTTTAGGTCTGCTTAGCATCTTAGGAGAGGGAATGCTGCAGTTTAGCTGTTACTAGCAAGATGTGAGTAAAGAGTAAAGAAATGAAATTTATTATGGTTTTGCAAAACTTTATCTTTAGGCATGGGGGTTGGCATAATGGTAAAGGTGTTTACATTGCAAACACAACATATGGGGTTTGAGTCTTACCTTTGGGGAAACTGGCTAGACTTAAAAGTTAGTGTAATACTTACCTATGAATAGCAAATTCTATATCATCTTCGCTATGCTTTATGTAAGGAAGATGCTTATATATATATATATATATATATATATATATATATGTATATATATATATATAGGCAGCAAAAACAATTAGAAATCTGGTGACAGGAGGAGCAGTGCATAAGATCTAGGACTTCAAATACTAAGTGCTTTCTGAAGAACTGTTTGTATATGCTTCATTACAACTTTGTAAGACTGGAGGGAAGGTCGATCTAAGCTAGAAGGATGGAAAAAGGGAGAGAGCTACAATCAGGTGGCAAAGGTAATTCCCAGTTAATCTGTTTTTAAAGAACTTTAGCAGGTTGGAGCGATGATTGATCATATATCATCTAGTAAGATGAGGTGAAGGTCCATTGTTGTTGGGTCTAGCATGGCCACTTGCCTGTTACTGGAAACGTGGGTAGTCTTGGAATATCTGTCTGCCATTTGTGAAAGTAAGTCAACCTCCTTTATACAATTCCCTGCCTGCATTATTTTCTTAGCAAAATAAAACATTTTGATAGAACAGAAAACTGTATGCCTTTCATTGGAATTCAGGTCCAGTCATGTGGTATTGCTGTTTTTATAGCCTTAGTTTTTTATTTCCCATGACCACTTCTTAATCTCTTCATATTTATCAGAAAAGTATCTACCACCTTCTGTAAAGGCACTTACAGATTGCACAAATGTAAGGCAGTAAAAGGAAGCTAAAGAATAGTCATTCGATCCCATCCTTAATAAAGACATCAGCAATCTACTCGCTAGTCAGCGACAGATGGATGGAATACGTCCATCAGCACTACACTCAAACGACAAACTTCTCCCTACTCAAAACTCCCATAATACAACCAGAGATGCTCTATATTAAAGATATGAGTCTAAAATATGGAAGTCAATTTCCTTCGTATTTATGCTAATTAATAACCTCTCCATCTTTAAAACTAAGCTAAAGCAGTATTTCACTGATCAATGTGTCTGCTTCTAGTTAGCTGCTGGGTAACTTCTATAACCCCTTTCTTACTTATACCTACATTAATCATATATCTTCAGAAGAAACAAAAATATTACAATCCCATTACTGTTTTGACTAATTGTAGATATTGTAAATATTACACCTGTTCTTTTTCTCACCGTAAACCTTAACATTTTCTGCTCTCTCCTTTCACTCCTCAATACAATCATCCTACTTGTATCTCTTTTAACAACATAATCAAAATAAGAGAGTTAAGGAGAATAGCTGACCCTGCACGGGAGTAACCAGCAGTCAGGCATTTTTCAGTGACAATGTCACCTTGATTTTTATTTTTATGTTTTAAGCATTTCCTTTCGATTCTCGGCTGGAGTGCGGGGAGTGCCTTCTGTGTGGAGTCTGCATGTCCTCCCCGTGGTTGGGTGGGCGTTCAAAAGACATACGTAAATGGGCATGCCTTCATTGAAGGTTGAACATCGAGCTGGCACCTCGGCATTCGTGAAACTCTACTGCCAATTATTAGCAGACTGTGGTGACCACTAACCGGGAAAAGCCGAAAGACAACAACAACATGTCTTAAGCATTTCCTTTAGATGTTCAGGATGGCTGTTAACTCTTACTGAATGCCTGAAGGTTAAGTGGTCGCTGCTAACTCTTACTGAATGCCTGAAGGTTAAGAGGTCGCTGTTAACTCTTACTGAATGCCTGAAGGTTAAGTGGTCGCCGTTAACTCTAACTGAATGCCTGAAGGTTAAGAGGTCGCTGTTAACTCTTACTGAATGCCTGAAGGTTAAGTGGTCGCCGTTAACTCTAACTGAATGCCTGAAGGTTAACTGGTCACCGTTAACTCTTACTGAATGCCTGATGGTTAAGTGGTCGCCATTAACTCTTACTGAATGCCTGAAGGTTAAGTGATCGCTGTGTTTATGGAACAAGTGAAAAAGTACAGACTGATGACTATGCTCATGCTGGTGTCAGATATTGTTCTTAGAGGATTGTGGGTAAGTGCTATGCTAGCTGTCCATGTTTCCATTTTTCTGCTTGAATTAACCTCTCCTATTTGATTAGAGACAGGCCTGATCCATCCCACGGTCGACAATTATATATTTCCCCTAGTGAGAATAACTGGGATCCTACCATAGATCATTTAAGGGGACCCATTAATACTACAGAGGGTAGTCCTGTTTCACATTCATAGATCCAAGTTGCTGTTGAATATGGACAGGGATGAATTTTCTTTTATGTAGATGTGGAGTCTGTTCCAGAGCAGTGTTATCCTCTCTGGCATATACCTGTCCCTCCAAACCTCTTCTTGCATCGCTGATTTTATTTTTGTAATTGTTTGTCTGGTGACTCAAGTTTTGAATATACACAGGGGTCTTGGATGGATATATCAGTGTCATTGGTAATCTTGTTTCTTTTTTTGTTTTGTAGAACATACCAACTAAACAGCACCTTCTATGGCTCATTCTGACCTGTCATCTACTGTACAACTAATGCATATTAGTTCTGAAACTCGACCTCTCTGTACATTTGTTTGCAAACCTAGCTTATTTTTTTTTAACTATGAACCATCATTAACCCCATTTCCTCCATATGCAACATACCTTTTTAAACTCTTTAACACACTATGCAGTACTCTATGGCTTATATTTGTATACCATATGTTCCCTGGTCCCATTGCATTATAACTTATGTACACATATTTTATATACTGATGTTTCATTTTATACTATCCCTTGAAAACATAAACAAGAAAAAGTGCAACCGCTGCATCTGTATGGTGCAGAAACTTGGGCAGTGAAAGCAGAACAGCTGAGGAAGCTCAAAGTGCAGGAGATGAAATGCTTGAGGCAGGTAGTAGAACCCACACTGACGACTAGATGAAGAAATGGAGACATCAGAGCAAAGGCCGAATTAGTCCATATCACAGAGAAGGTCTAGGAGAGAACATTGTAGTAGTTCACCCATATCACAGAGAAGGTCTAGGAGAGAACATTGTAGTAGTTCACCCATATCACAGAGAAGGTCTAGGAGAGAACATTGTAGTAGTATATCACAGAGAAGGTCTAGGAGAGAACATTGTAGTAGTTCGCCCATATCACAGAGAAGGTCTAGGAGAGAACGTTGTAGTAGTTCGCCCATATCACAGAGAAGATCTAGGAGAGAACATTGCAGTAGTTCGCCCATATCACAGAGAAGGTCTAGGAGAGAAAATTGCAGTAGTTCGCCCATATCACAGAGAAGGTCCAGGAGAGAACATTGCAGTAGTTCGCCCATATCACAGAGAAGGTCTAGGAGAGAACATTGCAGTAGTTTGCCCATATCACAGAGAAGGTCTAGGAGAGAACATTGTAGCAGTTCGCCCATATCACAGAGAAGGTCTAGGAGAGAACATTGCAGTAGTTCGCCCATATCACAGAGAAGGTCTAGGAGAGAACATTGTAGTAGTTCGCCCATATCACAGAGAAGGTCTAGGAGAGAACATTGCAGTAGTTCGCCCATATCACAGAGAAGGTCTAGGAGAGAACATTATAGTAGTTCGCCCATATCACAGAGAAGGTCTAGGAGAGAATATTGCAGTAGTTGGCCCATATTACAGAGAAGGTCTAGGAGAGAACATTATAGTAGTTCACCCATATCACAGAGAAGGTCTAGGAGAGAACATTGCAGTAGTTCGCCCATATCACAGAGAAGGTCTAGGAGAGAACATTGCAGTAGTTCGCCCATATCACAGAGAAGGTCCAGGAGAGAACATTGCAGTAGTTCGCCCATATCACAGAGAAGGTCTAGGAGAGAACATTGCAGTAGTTCGCCCATATCACAGAGAAGGTCTAGGAGAGAACATTGTAGCAGTTCACCCATATCACAGAGAAGGTCTAGGAGAGAACATTGTAGTAGTTCGCCCATATCACAGAGAAGGTCTAGGAGAGAACATTGTAGTAGTTCGCCCATATCACAGAGAAGGTCTAGGAGAGAACATTGCAGTAGTTCGCCCATATCACAGAGGAGGTCTAGGAGAGAATATTGCAGTAGTTCGCCCATATCACAAAGAAGGTCTAGGAGAGAACATTATAGTAGTTCACCCATATCACAGAGAAGGTCTAGGAGAGAACATTGCAGTAGTTCGCCCATATCACAGAGAAGGTCTAGGAGAGAACATTGTAGTAGTTCACCCATATCACAGAGAAGGTCTAGGAGAGAACATTGCAGTAGTTCGCCCATATCACAGAGTAGGTCTAGGAGAGAACATTATAGTAGTTCACCCATATCACAGAGAAGGTCTAGGAGAGAACATTGCAGTAGTTCACCCATATCACAGAGAAGGTCTAGGAGAGAACATTGTAGTAGTTCGCCCATATCACAGAGAAGGTCTAGGAGAGAACATTGTAGTAGTTCGCCCATATCACAGAGAAGGTCTAGGAGAGAACATTGAAGTAGTTCGCCCATATCACAGAGAAGGTCTAGGGGAGAACATTGCAGTAGTTCGCACATATCACAGAGAAGGTCTAGGAGAGAACATTGCAGTAGTTCGCCCATATCACAGAGAAGGTCTAGGAGAGAACATTGCAGTAGTTCGCCCATATCACAGAGAAGGTCTAGGAGAGAACATTGCAGTAGTTTGCCCATATCACAGAGAAGGTCTAGGAGAGAACATTGTAGTAGTTCACCCATATCACAGAGAAGGTCTAGGAGAGAACATTGTAGTAGTTTGGTCACATGGGGAGGAAAGCAGAAGATGGTTTGATAAAAATATTTGGCAAAGTTATGAAGCAGGCAATAGGAAATGAAGCTGTACAGCCAAACAATAGATGGACTGCGTGAGAGAAGACCTTTGACAGTCATGCATGGCTGTAAAAGAAGGCAAAAGAGTGACTCTGAATCGAGAGGTGGTGAGACCTGACATGACACCCTGCCTCTCTCTATAAAATCGGAAAAAGGCAGGTGATGATGACGGTGATTTGTAGGCCGTATATACTCTGCAGGTTATAAAATCTAGGGATCTGTATGTCCACACTTTATCTGTAGAAGTTTGCAATCAGGTCAGCTTTCCATACTGTCTGTTAATCAGTTGATTGGAATGTAAAGTCGACATTATCCAAAGTGGATATGAAGTTAATGATGACAGGGAATCTTGCTGCCCTTTTATAAAAGTCTCAAATAATGGCCGAGTAATAGATGCATATTCCATGCTTTTAACTAAGAAAGTTCCATGTCACATGAACTTTTCTGATTATTCTAAAAAATCTGTCTGAGCTAAAGATGCCAAAGGCTCAAAACTTGATGCACATTCAGTAATGTTGCAGAATCTGTACATTAAGCAAATTCTGTTTGGCAACATAATTATGGAAGTTTATTCACAGCAGCCATGAAGCAATAAAAGGAGGGGTTATTAAAGTCTGTTGTTTGGTGAAACATCATAATGCTTGCAGCGAGTTTTAAGGTGAATAGCTAAGCTGACTAGTACAAATTTATATACATTTCTTTGTTCTTGCTGTTCTGTCTGGAAATGTACACAAATATGGAGAGTCAGGCTACTGTTACTTCTTCTTCTTCTTTCAGCTTTTCCCGGTTAGGGGTCGCCACAGCAGAACTCCGGTCCGCTAATGATTGGCAGTAGATTTTTACGGTGCTGAGGTGCCAGCCCGACGCCCAACCTTCAGCGAAGGCCCGCCCATTCACACGTCTTTCGAATGCCACTCGACCACGGGGAGGACATGCAGACTCCACACAGAAGGCACTCCAGCTGAGAATCAAACAGGAGAACCTCTTGCTGTGAGGCGACAATGCTATCACTGCACCACCGCAGGTGTCCCTCTGGGCTACTCTTACTATAAATATCAAATTGTAAAATGTTGCCCATTCATGCATGTCTACATGTATTACTACAGAGATGTTTTATTTAATTTTATTTTTCAAAGGAGAAACACAATAAAATTTTAGTTCTGAAAGGTTATCACCAAGCAAAAACAAGGAAATGTCTATACCAAAATGCCTGAGTAGGTACACAAATCCAAGGAACAGAGTCCAGAATATGTTGAACATGGTAGTGTGTCAATAGTTGCAGTTTGCCGTGGTCTGTGCACTGCAGAAAGAATGACTGTAACAATGTCTAGAAAGAAACAAAGCATGATCTTATTTATTTACCATTAGGTGCAAGCACCTCCTGGGAGAGGCAGACTCGGAGAACTTAAACAACTTGAATAGCTTTATATAGTAGACAAATGGCGACCACGAGAATAAAACCCCAAACTGCAGGATGAAACTCATTGGAAGATTATAGCCTTCATCTGTCTCACTATACTGACAGTTTATAAATCAGCCTGAGGGATTTAAAATGGGTCTATGTTTACAGATAGAATGGAAAGTTCCTGGAACCCCCATTCATCATACATAGACCATCAAATGTTCTGCTCCTTGAATGGCCAAATAATCATACAGAAGTTCATTGACCAGTCATGGTTGGCCAACATAAAGGGACCAGAATGGAGCACGTAGTTTGCACTAAGTAAAGAATAAGGAAACACGCCCTTCACCCACTGTAGTATATATAATTAGTGGGGAGTGTGGGTGGTGCAGCCCACCCACATAAGAAGGGTCCAGAATTCACCGATTCCTCCACTTGTTGGGGGCTGCACCCCCACCTCCCCCCACTAATTATATATACCTACTCTGAGATTGCACTACAGTGGGGAAAGGGCAGGTTTCCTTATAGCTAAGTTACTGATAAGAAAGTATTACATAACTCGTACTTTATGTTGGCCAACTATGATCATTCAATAAACTTCTATACGATCATTTGGCCGTTCGAGGAATGCCAGTTTCAATGGTCTATGTACGATGAATGGGCATTCATTGAATGTTCTGTTTCATCTGTAAACATCGACCCATTTAAAATGAATCATAAGAACACATACCTAAGAAGTTATGAAACAAAGAAACAGAAAAAGCTGTCCACATATGTTTCCCAACAGCTAGAATATTCCCCTGGCATACTACAACATGTCACCCTTTATGAAGTAGAGTCTCACTTACCCTGTTAACCACATGGATATCTTTGTTCTGGTGATTTAATTGTTCTGCCGCTTTCCCAGATACTATGCTGCATTTTTTCCGTGTAAGGTGATGCCTTTTTCCCTTTCTTATAAGTAGCAGTTTTTTCTGGTGATATATGGCCTTTGTGTTTTCCAGTTTTGGTTCCTGATTATAAATTGGGCCATCCCTCTCACATTGTTATAAAACCCTAATTCTCCAAACCTCCTCACCTCAGATGATCCAGCACTAGGGATGGGTATGCCTTCTCTTGCAGCTGATTGGCCATATGTCAGTCAGCACTTGCACAACAAAGAAGAATGGCCACTGGTTGGTACGGATGCTATATTACTGAGAAACAGTGATGGTGGAAGAGTGATGTACTGTTAGGAAGCTTCACCACATAGTCCTGGGGTTCAGTCCTGACCTCTGGATGTACTGTAGCTTCTTGCCAGGTACAAATAAATATTAACTACACTGCTGTAAATTGTCTGTATTTATTGTATTTCACATTGACCTTTCAGCCTTGGTCATGCATGAAGTGGATCAGAGGCGGAGCTTTTCCTTACACCATAAAGAAGTGAATAAAAAGAAAGAAGAAAAGAAAACAGAATATAAAAAGTTGGTGGTTAGCAGACAGAGACATTCGTCATCAGAAAATAGCATGCTGGAAACTGTGCAGCTGATATTGGGAAGGTACAAAATGCAACCAAATCAGAATATTTACAGAAGCGGAGAGTTATATGGGACTAAAGGATGGTGCAAAATGCAACCAGGTCAGAGTGATATTTACAGGAGCAGAGTTATATGGGACTAAAGGATGGTCAGTCTTACAGTTGCAAATCTTCTTTGTATATTTCAGCAGCACTGAAATCTCCAGGCATCCATACCCCACTTGGCAAAAATATATTTAGTGAGTAAAAAAGTACTAGCACCTGATCGGAACATTTCCACATTATATTTATCAATGTTATCATCCAAAGTCCTCTGCTTTATGCTGCATCTCACCTTTTATTATTCTGAATTAAAATTCCTAGCAAATAAATTTCACTTCTCTTGTAGATTAAATACTTCCCTGTAAATTTCCATCAAAACATTTTAGTCTCATTGCTTGGCAAAATATGTAGCACATCTTTAAAAATCTACTTCCAGTCCTGTTTATGTCGTTTGCTTAAATTAATATTTCATCTGCTTCTTCACTTCCTGTAAGAGATCATTCCTAATTCTACATTTAAGAATATTACTCAGCTAACTGCCTTAAAAGTAATCTGCACATAAATTGGTTGCTTATTTGAAAATATTTGCATAAAGTAGCATGACAGGGAATATATTAAACAGGTTTGCTGAAATGGTTGTTTGAGTAAGTTATTTACTTAAAAAAATCTATCAAATGTCTGTATTTTATTTCTTTCTTAAAAGGTTTATGGATGATGCCAGACACTAATGCTAACATTTATTCTTATGTAAATGGTGTATTTATTGTATTATTCAGTAATTGATTAGGTTTATGCTGCTTTATCTTGTTATTCGAGGTTCACTATGATAAACGCTAACAGATGTCTTTTTACTTTCTCGGTCATTTGCAAAGCATATTTCCTACACTGGAGTGTCTGTTATGGGTCAGCTTCCTTGCCAAACAGTTTTGCTTCAATGATTTCTAAAAGGCATTAAAAAGTACCTTCATTTTAGGAATATGCAGCACCTGTCCTCACTTAGGATTTATTGTGCGATTTTAAACAATATATCTCGAGTGCTGTTATAACAAATTTTATTTTGTTTATGCACTTGTCATACAGCTATTTATTCACCTGCATGTGTCTACAGCTGGCTTTTTATTTCTATGTGAAATCTGGATGACTGCTAAAACGGGCTACTTCTGGCCATAACAGATATGGGCCACAGACAAAGAATTTGATTAATATTATAGAATGTACATGCTGAAAGGCTCACTTATGGTTCATAAATGCATTGCTTTGAAATTTCTTTGCATTGCAGTTTCACTGTAGTTTTATAACTGAACAGAACAAATGTTTAACTTCTGTGTAAAGTCAGACTTCCATGTAGAAATACAATGCCAAATTCAGACAGAAGAAAGAAACTGAAAAACAATAGTAGTCACAAGGTAAGGTGCTCCAAGAAACAGTTAAAAATGCATTTTAAAAAGGAACTGGTGCAAGCCAACAGTTTATGAAAGGTGGTGAAATATTTGGGCATGCCGAGTTATATTCCTGTTTTCCAAAAATGCACACTGGCTTCCATGCTTATTTATCTTTGATTTCATTTCTTAACATTATTACCTCAGTACCTTTTTTTGAATTGTTCAGACATGGGATGGCGCTACTAGGTTCAATGCCGTGGGCTGCCAAAAAATTGAAAACCAAACCCAACTGTAACACAATTATTGAATGTTGTAAAGGAAATTAAAGAACTGGTGGTGGGAAGGAGAAAACGGCATAGAAATAATCAGAATCTTTGGGAGAAATAAACACAGAAGAATGTTCAGGCACACTGATATTTCAGGGAAGTTATGGCTTGAACAATCCATGTTATAATGTTCAACTGAATAATTAAGACAGAAATTATACTTGTGTAATGTGTAAAAGGGAAGTATTTGGAATGGTTTGTTTTCCTTTAGATAACTAAATATGCACTCATGTTACCATGGAAGGTGCAACATTAATATAGATGTTTGAAAAATAATTAGAACTCAAACACAGGAAGAGATAATGTGACATGCTAGGCTTGGGAGACATATACAGATAATTTATCTATTTTATTTTAGTTTTTAGGTACTTCTGACTATAAAAATCCATACATGAGAGCCCAGTTAATTAGATCTGTACTTTTAGCACAAATACTAATCTTAGTAATTATGTGTGACATTGCAGACGTATGTCAGTTAACTGAAAACTGTTGACTTGTGTTTTCCTTTACCCATATACAGCTTGCTTATGCTTTGACAATTTCTCAACAATCACACTGAGTGAAATCTCACAAAATATAGAACTTCTAAAACAATAGCATAGCAAAGGGAAAACATAGATCTCTTTCTTCCTTATATACTAAATAATCATTTATTTTATTTAACATTTGTTTACTGGGAGTGCCATCGGGTCATAGACTAGTACTAAGCTAACTGCCCTTGTGGGTTATTTCAAGCAGAGCTAATTAAACCACATGAGAATCAAATCCTGCACCTTTTGACTATAAGGCAAATATCTTAACCATTTTGCAAACCTCCCTCTAATGATATCTCCTTAATCAATGAAGGTCTTAGCAGAGGTGAGGATCGTAAGGAGATGTCTGATTGGAACAGAGCTCATTTTCAGCAGAGGCCAGGGGAAAAAAGCTTCATAGGTAATTACAAAAAACTAGAGACATATAAGAAAATTACAAACATATAAGAGCACATTTGCATTGGATCATATTGAGTAAAATATGACATAAATATAGATGGTATATGAAACAGAAGAGTAATATACACATTGATACATTGTTACATACAATTACAATCGATAATTGAACAGTACAGTAGATACATGGTATATGATACAGAAGAGTAATATACACATTGATACATTGTTGCATACAATTACAATCAATAGTTGAACTGTGCAGTAGATACATGTTATGTGATACAGAAGAGCAATAAGCAGAGGTTACACAGTGATACTTTGTTACATACAATTACAATCAATAGTTGAACAGTGCAATAGATACATGGTATATGATACAGAAGAGTAATATACACATTGATACATTGTTACATGCAATTACAATCAATAGTTGAACTGTGCAGTAGATACATGGTATGTGATACAGAAGAGTAATAAGCAGAGGTTACACATTGATACATTGTTACATACAATTTCAATCAATAGTTGAAATGTGCAGAAGATTACATGTAGACACCAGTTTAGCCCACAGGTTTATCAGTGGTTGTTTGAAAGTGGAAGTAAGGGAAGAGCTAGGAAGAATCAAAAGAGAGGGAGATTTGGTCAGTACAGCAAGTATTAATTAGAAGGGTTCGTTAAATAGTGATAATGGATGTGAGCAGAGGAGTACAGGAAGCAAGGGAAAGACAGATAAGGTAGAGTGCGAGAAGTAGGTTATATTAGTTATGGGGGGGCGGGTATGAGAAAGGAGGTAAGCCAATAAGATTAGTTATATATGATGGACATAGTAAGGTAGTAAAGTGGTGTAGTTAGCTATTGACAAATTGGTAATAGAAGGAAGGTTTAGTCAGGACTAGTGAATGGGCAAAGCCATTTATTATTGTAGATGTTCCTGGGTAGGTTTTTAAATTCAGTTGGGTTGGCAGTAGTTATGATAGGATGTGAAATATTATTCCAAATTTTGGAGACATAGTTACAGAAGAGAGAGTCACTAGTGGCATTGTTGGCTTTGGATACTTGTCAGAGGGAATTATTTGGGGATTGGAAGACTCGAATGTTGGTGTAGGGATGGAGTAATTGCTGAAAAGTGGGAGATTTTTCCAGTTGGTGAACCAGTCTGTGGGCAGTTAGGAGTTGAGTATAGGTTAAGTAATAGGATAATTCTGGCCAGTTAAGTTGTTGTAAGGCAGAACAGTGGTGAGACCTGTGAAGGGTGTTGTAGTGAATTTAGCAATTTTATTGTAGCAGGTTTCTTGTTTGGTAAGATCAGTTTTCTTTAGATTGATGAAGATAGGAGAGGCATAGTGCATGGTGGAGAGTAGGTGAGTTCTGGAGATTGCCAGTACTGTGGTGCTAGTGAGGAAGGGCTTGAGTCTGCATAGAGTTCTTAGTTTTGCATGTGTCTTTTTGATAGCTTGGGATAGGTGTGAATTGAATTTCAATTTATTGTCTATTAGCATACCTAGTAATTTTGCCCAATCTACAGTCGATATTATGGTATTGTTGTAAGAATATGGCTGAAACAGAGTTGTGAGGTCACGTGATTTACTGGGCTTAAAGAGCACGAGTTTAGTTTGGGATGGGGTCAGGATTAGTTGTGTGTCTTTAGAATGAAACAATATAAAAGAGGTATTTGCTTAATTGTTCAGTGAAATGTAACAAAATACTTGACTTTTCAGGCAACAGCATTAAAAAAAAAATAGATCTTTATCTTCCCTAAGAAGACAGATGGTGCACAGAATGAAGAAGCTGTTAATAAACATTTTCCTGTGGCGCAAAGTTTAATTCCCTCAACACATTCCACCTGAGTCTGAAAGAAGTCCATGGAGATCAATGTTCTGACCAAGTCAGCAAATACAAATAAAAATAAATAAAAAATCATTGGGATTATTCACAATGAAGTATGAAAGAATATAAAGAGATTGTTACAAAATTCCATGAGGACTGACATTTATTTACTTACATTTATTTACCGAGAAAGTTTGACAGGGCACAAAATCCTTTACTGTGGAGGCCCGTAGAGGAAAAACTCCGGAATTGCATACAGTGAAAATATAAAATAAATCAATATATAGTGGAATGTTTACAAAATCAATGTATAATAGATGCACTAAAACTACTAAATAAATCTATGTACATTACAAATTCACCAAAAATAATTTTATAATGCAGATACATTAAGTACTTTTATAGGGAAACCAGAAATGCACACAGGATGCACAAACAGAAATATCAGTAGATGATGTAACGTGCAGTTGCTAGTTTTAGATGAAAAATATAAAGATGAAAAAGATAAGTATAGACAGAAGAATTTTAATGGAAAATATATATAAATATATATATATATATATATATATATATATATAAATATATATATACAAATTTTAAAAAGGAAGATCATGGCAAGAGATAGTTAACTGAAATTGCTGTCAGTAAGGCAGGCTTGTTTGTATTTCTGAGTACGGGGATTATTCCATATCACATGCAGCTATGCATTGCTAGGTGAAGAAAGTACTGAAGGGGCCCAATTACCAAGTGGCAGTGAGGAATGATAAAAGCCGAGATGCTTGTAAGTAGAAGTTTAAATTGTCGAAAGTTTACAATGAGTCTCAATGAAAGAGAGATGATTCCACATTCTAGTGAAACTAGGTATTGCAAGCATGGTATCTTTTGCATCGGTAAATAATGTCATCGGCTACTTTTAATAGTGAGAGCACAAAAGGTAATTAGGTAGCTCCATCCATTTGAACAGCCAAACAGTGGTGGGTCCTGGATGGAAAGTTAGCCACAGACACTGCTTATATCAAATTATCTACTCCTCTTTATAAGCACTATTGGTACAGAACACTCCCTTCCTTCAAGAAAAATAAATTTTCTGCCTCAGAGTTCATAAGTTTTGTTCAGTCTCTTCAGGACAATCTGTACTATTAAAAAGAATACAGACTCAGCACTAGATAACAGTTGGTTGTCTAACTCCAAAGCCTTCTCATTGCCTTGTCGCTCCCAGTTTGACTATACTGGAAAGACTCACTCAGACTCTGCCATAGATTGCTGTAAAGGAAAGGTTAGTTTGTTTGTGCTTTCTTGAATTTTCCATGTTGTAGCATATTTTCTTTACACTGTGTTTTACTTGCATTCTGCTTTTAATTGCATATTTAAGTTAGCAAAGAGACTAGAACTGTGTCGGTTGTGAGTCGCCCAGAAATTACATTTCCCCCGCTTTCCCAGCCTAGTGCTGCTGTATTTTTAATCTCAATTGTCTGTCTAGTTGCCAGCCCTTTTATGTTGATTTGGCCACATAATTCCTTCCCTCTCCTCTTTCTTTGGCTATTGTGAGTAAGCACAAAATTATCATTTTGTGAAATGACTCCCCTTCAGCTATTTAAATTTATTGTCTAGTCCATAATATTACATCGTGCCAAAATGCTAAATGGCCACCCCTTCCAGTCAATCTTGTTTGCTTAAAAGTAGTAGCTAGAGCTTAAATTGCCCCTTCATTCATATTTAACTGCTTAGTGCACACTGCAACTCTTAGGATATTGACTCATTTTCCCATCTTACCTTTTAAATCTACAACTTCTGGTGCAACACCGCCAATTATTGAAGAGCCCACATTCTGTGGCCTGCTTCTCATCTTGAGACTGATGACACTGTGTTGCTTCTGGTGAGAAAAGAAGCAAAGGAGCATTGTATCCCAGCAAAGTGAAGTTGTGCTGAGACCAGCAATAGTATTAGCCAGGTGGTAGCCAATCAGGAGAATGCCCTCTTTTCATCATTCTTACCAAATTAATTATTTTTTCAGTAAGTACTGCTTGATTAGCTGACATCTAACCTAACATCAGAATATCTCCCTAAGTTCTTCGCCCGTAAATCATCAGGGTCTACTCTAGTAGTTTCCCCTCAAGTGTTTGGCAGTGCCCTATATATACACAGACACCTTGAGTGATATTTTTCCTGTAAAAGCATCCCTGAAATTTTATCAATACCTAGTTGCACACAGGGCAGCTAGTTTGCTGTGATAAGAACTGCTCCCAGAGCTGTAAACCAGGTACTCCTGACATTACTTTGTATTTTCACCGCAACCTGCAAATCAATAAAAAAGCGCCTACTACCACTATCTCCATTACTGGCTTGATGGATGTGGGCATCCCAAGACTATGAAGAAATTGCCTGATGTTTACTGGCAACCAGCTAATTCTCAAACAAACTGATAAGGTATGTGAGAGTTGTGTTTATCTAATATCACCGGAGACAATGCTCTCACATTAAAGCACTCATAATGTCAGTCAGGTTGTCAGTAGTACACATGCTACACCCATCACACACACAGTACAAAGCATATGCATACACCCGTATGTGCTGAGGCAATTAAATATAACCTTCCTAAACCTAAAAGTCCTCCTAGATGAAGTACATATATAACAAATACCCAGCAGCCCTAACTACACTCTTTCAAAACAACACCCACATCATCACATACCGGCACATCTCATGGACCCTCTACTTCTAAGCCCACAAGACAAGCCACCACACAATCCAACATTCTGGTCACTGGAGACCCCATTCTGAGACACATTGATGTCCCTCTCACCAGGCTGAGCAATGATAAAGTCACGGTCAGTTGCTTATTAGGGGCCAAGATCTGCTACATTACACATGCACTCAGGTCATTGGACCATAAGTACCTATATCATTCAGTGATAGTCCATGTGAGTATAAATGACCTGAGATGTACTTCCTTAGACGATATGAAAACAGATATCTTGGAGCTCTTGGAATGTGTATCCCAGGCTAGTATGAGCCTAGAATTGAGCAGCATTTTACCTTCTCCAAAGATGATGCCACAATATGAACAGAAGATGACTGACTTTAATAATTGGCATAGTTTCTGGTGTCATTCTAAGGGGATGCAATATTTGTCAGAATGGAAGGAGATGGTCAACAGGCCATGCTGCTTTACTGGGGCTGGTTTAAACTTCTCCCCTCTAGGCATTCAAATTTTAGCTAAAACACTGTCCTCCCCCACAGTGTCTTTTTTTAGGCAATAACAAACTTAAACTACTTCTGACATAGCAAATCAAAAAACAAGAAAATAAAGGTGCTATACTGCTAGGTGCTAGGAGTCCAAAAAAGAATCTCCACTCCCTACAAGCTCTCCTTAACCTAGAGAATACTGATATCTGTGCGGTTTCTGAAACAGGGTTTAAAGCCACAGAGAGCACACTGGCAGTGCAAGGCTATAAATCCTTCCCACATTTAGACCGGCTACTACACAGACAGGGAGTAAAGGTGGAGGTGTCTTAATTTACCTAAAAATAAATATACCTCTAGGCTGGTCAAACAGGACAGTGCACTTGAGGTTCTCAATATTCAAATCACCATAGGCAAAATCCAATAGCACCTCCTTGCAAGCTATATCTCTCCCTCTATGACCCAGGAAACCCGTAACATTTATTTTAGCTTACTGGAAGTACATGCATGACTTTTATTACCCAACTATTAACTGGGAATCATATATGACACCAAACGTGCAGGCATAGATATTCCTGTATTTTGGAAACACAAACTATGTGTACCAGATTGTTAATATGCTGACTAGGGGTGCAAACAAACTGGATCTGTTCCTCACTAACATGAGAGAATGTTGCATGCTCCCTAATTTAATTTCCTCTCTGGTAAACCCGGACAAAAAAGCAGCTACCTTTGAAGTAAAAATAAAACCTGAACCCCCAGCTAACCCTGTAATGTTCAGGAACTATTCTAAGGCTAACTTTCTACTATTAAGTGATAACCTGGCAACATTTCAAGGCTCCATGTATTCTAAAAACACTGCTGCCTACACAGAACTGTTCATAGAAACCTTATACAAGCATGTCAATAACAGCATAGAGGGATCTGTAACCACCAGGAGTAAATACAGAACTTACTCAAAACACAAGCCACCCTGGTGGAATCACAACATTAGTGGGATATATAGCAGAAGGAAGACAATCATGGCAACAAACAGGAGGTGTAGCACAACAGAATAAAAGTACTCTCGTGAAACTAAACAAACAATGCAGAGGAAAGATAAAATCTGCGAAGGTGACATTTGAAGTAAACATGGCCTCCCAGGGCAAGGACAACCACAAGACATTCTTTAGCTGTGTCTGCAACCTCAAACACATACAGAATTGAGGCAAAAGATGTAGTAAACCTACTGGCTGATAAAACAGCTGCAACTTTACCCGTCTTTCCTCCTCAACTTCCCCTCAGGAAATACCATCAAATATAACTCACCTTACCGTCATTAGGGAACAGGTCCTCAATGCTCTCTATAAGGCCAAGAAAACTGCATCGAAAAGTGCAGACAATATTTTTAATTTCTTCAAGTCTTTTAGGTTTCTAATACCATGGCAGGAATGGACCCCATTCCTAAGTCAAAGTATGATAAAATTTCATGAAATTAGTATTGTTTCAATCTTTAATGTTAGCCAGAAGTGCTCTTCGCAGCAACCTCAATGTGCAGAGAACTGACTCCTTCTGCATTTCATATGGAGTTACATGCATCTGTAACATACCAAACCAGTGCGATTGTAATTTGTTTTATACGACCCGTTGCTCCCACTGCTATTGGAACTGTCTGGGTATTGGGGTATTGTTCTTCTGCACTGCCCTTGTTTCTGCCTACAAATCCTGGTGTTTTATGACTGTATCTCTCTGTTCATCAGACACTGTAATAACTGGGTGTAGCAATTTCAATGATCAATGTTACTTTTGCCTTCTTTTTGTGGAATACTATATCTGTTTTTTTGTATTTCTTTTCTGACCTGTTGGCGATGGTTGATCCGCTGTGACATAGACTTCATCGTTCTCTATAATGATTTGTGGCTTATGCTTCCAATACTTCTTAACCACTTCAATATTGTAATGTTTGCACAATCTCCAATGCGACTGTCTTGCTACATTATTATGGCTTTCAGCGTACAGCCCTTCTGCCATTAATATATCACCCCCAGCAACAAGATGTGTGAGTGTTTCCAATTCTGTTTTACAAAACCTACATTTGTCTGTTCCTCCCACGTGTTCAGTGGACTTTGTAAACCGTCTACATAGTCCACTGTCCTTGGCCACCAATATTAACCTTTCATCTCTTGGTTTAAATTCACCTCTTCTTAAACATTATTGCATTTCATCCTGATCAAGAGTTTTCTATATTTACAACTGTATTCATGCATTTTCCACATTTCTTACCTTCTCATATGATCCTTCACCTTATATTCTTTCTTTTATTTTTTCACATATTCAGTTGCTGCCTGATTTTTATCTACTTCTGGTTTGATTTCCATTCCTGCTTGATGCTGATATGCTTCTGCTAAACTAAGCAGGGAAGTCGTCTTAGACTTATTCTCTTCATGTTTTAAAACTTTCACTACATTTGGGTCTTGTGAGGTCAGCAGATATGTATGCAGTCCTTCGATTACAGATCTATACCTGTAACCAGTTTTGAGGAGGCCCATATCTCCTTCAGAATGGGGAATATGTCTTGGTATGCACTGATTTTTATAAATTATTTGAAGAGTATGAAGCATCCTTCATGTTTTCCTGTCCAACCTATCTTACTCCTTTTGGGGCCAGTCGGTCACTCCAAAACTGACAGGAAGAACACATTGGTTTATAGTTTGGACTTTACTCCTAGATGTCAGCTCTGTTTTCAATATTAATTTAAATCTTCTAAAATATTCCTTACTAAGTTTTATTCACATTTGTTCATGTTTTATTGTTGATCCTTCATCACCTTTAAAGGTTGCTTTTGCACATTTATCAAGACCAAATGACATTCTTATATCATCTAAAAAAAATTTGACCACTTGCAGTTGTGCTTTCAGTTCCTCATCTGATGAACTATACAGTTTTATATCATCTACAAAAGGAAGATGAGAGGTCTTTACTCTTTATTGTTTTCTAGGACTCAAATTGTAGCCATGGCCTAATCTGTTAAGTAGACAGCTTAATTGGTTAAGGGCAAGACAAAAGAGCAGTGGTGACAGAGAGTCACCATGGAATATTCCCCTTTCAATTTTTATCCCTGGAATAATAATTTGTCCTTTATCATGGTCTAACTGCAAAATGGTTTGCCATTGTTTCATGGTCGTTGTAATGTAATGATCAGTGTAGGGTGTATCTTATACATTTTTATGCAGTATTTTATCCATGCATGTGGGGTACTGTTTTATCCATGCATGGGGGTACTGTTTTATCCATGCATGTGGGGTACTGTTTTATCCATGAATGTGGGATACTGTCAAATGCTTTTTGTAGTCTATCCATGCTATACTTAGATTTTTCCCCTTTTTACAGTTCTCCATTATAACTTTATTTAACAACAAATGATCCTTTGTTCCATATGACTTGCTTTTAATACCTTTTTGTTCTACTGCCATGACTGAGTTTTCTTCTAAATGAGAATAAACTCTTTCGGCATGAATTCCAGTGTATAGTTTATACGTCGTTGGAAGACAAGTTATTGGTCTATAGTTTTTAGGATACATTACAGGTTCACTCTTAATAAGAGTATTGTTTTTCCTGTTAACCAGGCTGGTGTCTGTTTGGGGTGTGCATATAAATAGTTCTTACTTGTGGCTAAGTCTTCATGTAAAGATGTTAATACTTTTAGCCAGAAGTTAGGTGCTGCATCTGGGCCTGGGTTTTGCAGTTAGGAGCTTTCTTAACTTTATTTCAGTCTCTCTGGCTGTTACTTCATCTCATTTAATATCCTGCAGATTAAAATTTGCAGTCTTTCACTTCTTCTATCAGTTTAGCATATTTGTTATGTTCCACAGGATCTTCATAGACATTTCTCCAAAATGTATCCTAGTTCTTCTTTTTTAGGTGGTGTTTCAGTTCTTTTGCCTTGTTTCCCAACTATGTATAAAACTTTTTTGGGTCATCAATAAATTACTTATTTGTATTTTTCCTCTATATTTATCTGCAAATCTTCAAAGTTTTTCTGCCTGTGTTGATATTTTTAGTTTATTATTTGCAATAGTGCATGATAGATCCTGATCTGTTCTGATATGCAGATTACTTTTATCATGCCTATCTTTCTGAGTATTTTTGTTGATCTGTGCCCTCTACTATACTCTTTTAACAGTGACACTTCTTGTCTTAATTGCTTTATAGTTCTCTATTCCATGCTTCCATGATGGCATTTGATTTCTCCTCTTCCTTTCCCTTACTACCCCGTGTTCTTGTGGCAAAACTCTATCTATTAGTTTAGCTACACAGTAATATATCCTATTTACGTCTGTTATAGCACATGAATCTCTATGGGCAGTCCTAATTACTGTGTTCATTTTGTCAAAAGTCTAACTTTTTGAATTTAATTGACTTTCTGTAGTCTATTTTATTGATCTTAATATGTCTGTCCATCTCTATTAAATCAAGCAACTCTTCTCTTAGATCATTCTTCTAAACTGAGGGCACATTCTGTGTTCTCTATTTCGTCTGGGCATTCTATAGAAAGTTCCAGATCATGTGTGTCACATTCTCTTCAGTTTCATCCAGTGTCATCTGTCACACTTTGATATGGGACCTCACTGGCCTGTCACACCACAACATTGAGTGTGTCAGAGTTGCCACAGTTTCCTGTTCCTTCCCTACTTGTGCAACTCCAACTGAAGTTTTGGACTGGTTTCCCATACTCCAAAGTATCTTCATATGGCAACTGATCACATGTTTCCTGTGCCACTGTTTTCTCCTTAATTTGGAGATCCATTGCCCTGTCCTGCTGTGAAGATGTCTGAGTTAGATTTTCTACATTAAATCCTTCACTTTGCAGGTAATCTATAACCTCAGTTTCTATTTCTTTAACTTCTCCATTACTAATCCACTGTTTTGCTTTTCCTGTTTGTTTTCTTTACAAATATCTTTGGTGCTGCTCTTTTTGTATTGATTAGTTTTGTTTTCTCCTTTGCATAAATATTGCACCATATTAAATCTCTTTTTCTTTGCCATGTCCATATTTCTTCTTCAGATGTTGCCTGCTCGTCTTGTTTCTCCCTACTTTGGGGACTCGTTGTTTCATCATGCTGTGATATAGCCTGTGTTAGACTTCATGCACTAAATCCTTCACTTTGCAATTATTCCATAACTTCAGCTTCTACTTTCGATTCTATGTTCACTCTTTGTGATCTTATTTTTTCATTGTGAATTTTTCCATATCTGGATGTCTTTGTCTGTATTTCTCTTCCAATATCTTTGGGGTGCCTTTTTGTGTTGATTGATTTGGCTTTCTCCGTTGTGTAAATATTGCAATATGTCTGATCTCACTTTCTTTCATAGGTTCATAGATTCATACTAGGCTATCTGCCCTAGGGCATTTATAAGCCTAGCCAGAGTGTGTTTGGCTTTCGCCACCCATTTTAAATTAATTTTGCTATGCCCTTTTTCGAGGTTAGTATACTGTGCCTCTGTCTAACAGTGACACAGAAGTGATACCCGGGATAAACCTACGATCTCCCATCCACTCATCAAGATTCCTCTTGAAGAGAGTCAATGAGGGACTCTGCCTAACCTGGACTGGGATTTTATTCCAGAGTGAAGGGAAACTCTGGGTTATGAATCTGTCCCTCCAGCATGTCCTATTTATTTCAGTGCTGAGGTTCAAGTCTCTCGAGCGTGTAGCTCAATGGGATTTGGATTTTCTGGGGTGCAGCATGTCCATTAATTCCGGGTTGGGCATGGCTTTATACGTCAGGCACAGATCACCTCTGAATAGGCGGTATGCCACTGAGTAGAGCTGGAGTTTCTTTAACCGGGCAGCATATGGCATCTGTTTGAGCCCTTTGATCCTCTTGGTGAGGTACTTTTGGGGTCTTTCCAGTTGCTGTAGGTGTCTGGTAAGGTACATCCCAAAAGGGGCATTGTACTCAATTATGGGCCTGATGAGGGATGAGTAAAGAGGCACGATGACCTCCCCTGATCTAGATGTGAATCCCTTCAAGATTATGTGGGCTATATAAAATGTTTTTCTAACCACTTTGGCCACGTGGTTGGCAAATGAGAGATTGCTATCAACTTGGGTCCCCAGGTCCCTAATTACTTCTTCTGTACTTAATGGATTACCACCTATGTGGTAAATTGTGGGCACTTTGTTTTTGCCAAAGGGGATAACTATACACTTTTTGGCATTTAGCTTGAGGCCATGGCTCTGGCACCAGTTGTCTGTTTCTATGAGGCCCTTTTGGAGGATGCTTGTGTTGGCTGGAGAGTCGATTATGGCGCCCAGTTTGCAGTCATCTGCGAACATGGTCAGCCACAGTCCTTCCGTGTTGGCCTGTACCTCCGAGAAATATATACCGAACAAGAGAGGTCCCAGGACTGAGCCTTGTGGGACACCACTTGTAACTGGTTTGGAGTCTGACATGGCTCCAGCAATTCTAACCATGTGGGTTCTGTCCTTGAGCCAGTTTGCAATCCATCTAGTGACATAGGGGTTTATATTTAAGCTGGTGAGCTTATCTATAATGCCCGAGTGCGGTATTGTATCGAAGGCTTTTGCGAGGTCCAGGTAGGCTTTGTGGACCACCTTCCCCTCGTCAATGGCCTTGGTGACTGTTTCAAAGAAATCAACCAGGTTTAAGAGGCAGAATCTGCCCTTAACAAAGCCGAACTGGGTAGGATCCAGTGTCTGTAGGTCCCCAATATCTTTATTTATGAGGTCCATGATGATCCTTTCCATAGCTTTGCAGACCAAGCTAGTCAGGCTTATGGGGCGATAGTTTCCAGGATCCGTTGAGGCACCACCTTTATAGAGAGGGACCACTGTTGCTGTACGCCACTCTTTGGGCACATATCCTGTAGTAAGGCTGACATTGAACAGTAGTTTTGTGTTTGGGTTTAGCTCTTCTTGGAGTTCATGTAGGACGCAGCCCGGGACACCGTCTTGTCCCATTGATGCTGTGTTTTTTGCTTTGGAGAGGGCGGCTCTTACCTGAGCATCTGAGATGTCAGGAGGCAGCACTCTGCTGGGATAGATATTTGCCCTTTTGGTGGGGAGGGGGGGGGGTTTGCGCTGAACCTGTCAGCTAGGATGTTGGCAATGTCTGTGGGTTCAGTGTATTTTTTGTCATTTTGGACTAATTCTGAGCATATCTGGGATTTCCCACCCAGGTTCCTAACATAACTAAAGAAAGCCTTGTGATTATCCTTAGTGTCCTGTGCAATTTTTCTCTCGAAGCTGGCCTTAGACAATTTTATGAGTGCCTTCCCTTTTTGGGATTTTGCTCTATCATTTAGTAGCTTCCTCCTTCTATTGTATAGTTTGTTTATGGCTGGGGTCCACCAGACAGGACGTCTGCCTTTGGAGGATTGGGTCTTGGTTTTATTTGGGATCGCATGATCCATGCATTCCTGAAGGTGTTCATAGAATGCGTTTATAAAGGATTCTGCGGTCTGGGCCGTATTTTCCACAGGCCTGGGGGCTTTGAAGGATTCCACCTCGGTTTTGAGGAGTGTGAAATTTGCTTTAGAGAAGTTTTTCACTGTGGTTTTCTGGGCAGGGGGTGGGGTTGGGATGTGAATATCCAGTGAGATTAGTTTATGGTCTGATCTTACCAGTGAGGGATACACTTCTGGTCTGGAGCATAGAGTCCCCATGTTGGTGATGATCAGGTCCAGTATGTTTTCCCCTCTTGTTGGAGTGGTAACAAGTTGTTCCATAGCATTTGAGTTTATAAATTCTAGGAACCTTTGGGCTAGGGTGTTGGAGCTAGAGTAATGCTCCCAGTCTATGTTTGGGTAGTTGAAGTCGCCCAATATAATGGTGTTTGGAGAGACCTTCATATTTTCCAGTGTTCTCAGGAAGGCCGAGTGGGGTTCCTGGGTTTGGGAGGGTGGTCTGTAGCAGGCTATAAACTGGAAGGCAGTTTTACCCACTGTTAGTTGCACATGGATAGTCTCTGATGCTTCGTGCTTTGCCACCAACCTGGAGGTGTGGGTATCTTTGATGAATATCGATACTCCCCCTCCTTTTGTGGTTCGGTCCAAGTTTTGGGGCCGAGAAGCATGGTATGAGGTATAACCTGGTAGTGCTGGGGTGCTCTCGGGAGCCCTGAACCAGGTTTCTGTTACTGCACAGATATCGATGTTCTCCATGCTAAGGAGAGTTTCGAGTGCATGCATCTTGAGGTTTAGACTTCTGGCGTTGAGTAGCATTACTCTTAGTTTCTTATCCCTTGTGATACCTATGGAGGTGGGTTTGTCTTTTGAGCCTTGCCTATAAAAGGCACTATGGGGGTAGCAAGAGCCTTTGCCAATATCCGAAAGCCCAGGGGTGACAGGTGCAAGCTGTCCCTAGCGAAGCATCGTGGCTTGTCGAGCATATCATCCCAAGCTGACAGGCATTGGATCCCCTTTGAATGACACCAGTACTTGCCAATTGTTGAAATTGATCATCTTGTCTTCATATTGTGGCATCATTCTTGGTGAGGGTAAGATGCTACTCAAGGTCAGGGTCATACCGGCCTGGGCTACATGCTCAGAGAGCTCCTTTATGTCTCTTTTCATGTAGTCCAGGGAGGAACGTCTCAGGTCATTCACACCAGCATGGACAATGACTGAGTCATATTTGTACTTGCCTTGGAGTGACCTGAGTGCTTGTGTTATGTGGTGGATCCTAGCACCCGACAGACTGCTCACCATGACCCTCTCCTTGTTCAGCCTGGTGAGCGGGACGTCAGTGTGCCTGACGATAGAGTCACCTATTACAAGTGTATCAGGTGTGTTGTTTAGTCTTAAGGGCTGTGACTGTTCGGCACACTGGCTTTGTGAGATATGTGTTGCACGTGTTTTGTTTTGGGGTAGCGGTTGCTTGGGTGTCTGCTTTGGAGGTCTCTGCTGCTTAGGCAGATCTTTATTTAGAGCCTCCAAGTATGTTTTTGTGTGATTATGTGTTTGGTTTGCTGTCGTGGTAGGTCTATGTGAGACTGGAATTGTAGTGAGTGTGGTTTCCTTCTCCTCCTGACTGGTTATGCCAGTACTGAGTTGAGAGAGCTTAGCCTCCAGTTTGGCTATATGGTTGCATCTTTCACATGTACATATTTTATTTTTATACCTTTCAAAAGTCTCTAGATTTTGTTGTTTATAATTTTGTACTTCATCAATCATTTCTTTTTCCAAATGGCCCAAGGTTTCTTGGTCTGTATAATGTTTTTTTTTTCACAAATATGTTGCATTAATGAATACAATTTTTTATTTGAAGCTTCTGACAGTTTTTCTTTTGGAAGTGCTTTTCTTTCCTCTAATTTGCTTAATTGTTTTGTATATCTTATATCTGGAAATTCTGAGCTTCTTGCATAATGGTAACATAATTTCTTTCTTGTCCACAACAGTCCGATCTATCCTCATTGTGGCGCTTTTTTGATCTATCAGATTTTGTGATTTTTGTGGACTGCTACTTCCTTTTAAAACAGAGGGCCATCCTCTCCCTGAGCCTGTCCTAACCCCATTGTAGGAATGTTTCTGTGTCTTGAAGATTCTACACTGTCACGTTTTCCACTGCTGGCACCAGTGTGCCTACCAGGGCTGGGCACTTTTTTATCCTGGGTCTTGTGCACCCAGTTATCCTTTTTATTTTTAAGCTGCTTCTGCCCATGATATATGCTATATAAAATGCAAGTGTTGACTTGATGAGATTTTGTGAAAAACAGTGTCCACCTCATGAAGGTACTCAACAAGACTTGTGGATAAATTAATTTACAGCAATGCTACTCTCCTTTGCTTTTTGACTCATCATCTGTTCATTCTGATCCCTTATATATAGCATGAAATATGACCTCTCAGGCCCCTGTGAGTCACTATTTAACCCTCCATACAAGCTTAATGTTTCATGAAAGGAGAACAGGAGCACAACTGTGGGCCATTTACAGACCCTGGACACTACTGACCCATGAGTCTCACTAGTCTGATGTGGAGAGACATGGAAAGCATATCATGCAAATTATCAATAATTATCAATAATGCCACAGGAAACCTGTCAACAGTGGATGCAATCCATTTTTTTTTTCATCATAGAAAGGCCATGCTTACTCAGCCTGGTGGATTTCTTTGAGAAGGTCATGAAAGCAATGAATGAGGTCAAAATGGTTCACACTGCATACCTTCACCTGGTCAAGGCACAAGCAACAATACTTCATTCGGGCATTGTTGACAAACTCAGGAGGTTGGGTATAAACCCTTATGTCACTCAGTAGAGATCCATCTGGCTCACAGACAGAACCCAAGAAGTCAGAATTGGGCAGTCCGCCTCTAGAAAGAGGACAGCCATAAAAAGGAGTACCTCCAGCTTTAGTCCTGGGACTGCTTCTTTTTGGTATTTACTTATTTGAAGTCAAGGCCAATATCCAGGGCCTCTGGCTGACCAGATTTGCAGTGGATTGCAAATTTGGAGCAGTCATAGATTCCTCCACTGATTGTAATGTTCTCCAAGAAGGGCTGACACAGACAACTAAATTTTGTCAGAGCCATGCAGACAAAAAACTTGATTCAGAGCCATGGACTAAAAGTAAATATCAGAAAGTGCATAATAGTATCCTTCGGGAAGTCATCCACACCTCATTGCAACCATATTGACAACCTACCCCTTAAGAGTTGACTCAGGGTTTTGGGGCACACATAGATAGTAATGTAGCCTTTGACCATCATATGTTTGTGATGAGGAAATCTTTCTGTTTTGTGCAACTTATAAACAAAGGTTTATAACTTATAAAGGTTTATAACTTATAAACAAAGGTATGGCATCTTGGATCAAGGAGGTCATTGTTTCACTGTATTCAGCATTCATCAGACCTATCATTGACTGCAGTGCCCACTTTGCTATATACCTAACCAGGTACATCAAACAACTGCAACATCCACAGACGTTCCTCACTAAAAGAATGCAAAGTGTAGGTAACACATCCTATACAGGCAACTTCAAAGCTCTACCCTTGTATTCTGTCTCCTACAGTCCATAGTGGGAAGATCTATTCCTGCCATACAAGGCATTGTCAGACCTCACTCTGATGGGCCTCCTGCATGTCCACAAAACAAGCAGAGCAGCAGCAGATTTACCTGTTCTAAGGACTTAAACCTTCCCTGTAATGTAAATAAGACCTGGTAGAGAGATGGGTATGTGTCCCAGAGATTACCCCTTCTCTAGAACAGACTGTCCACCCATGTGAAGCAGAGTTCCTCCCTAACCTAATTCAAGTGTAACTTCGAAAATTGGATGAGGAACAGGAAATTCATCACTGGTTTAGCACGTATGTCTCTAATGGACACAGACAGCCTGTAAACAGTCCATCTCCCAGGACCC
>NC_056726.1:1512786300-1512793800 GCF_019279795.1 Protopterus annectens
TAAGCCTTTTTCCATTGTACTGCCTGACGTCCTGTCCAGCAAGCTAAATATATTGCCCCCCCCCCCGTGTTGTGGTTGAATCCATAGAACAGAAATCCATTCCAAAGTCTCAGTGACATATATCCCTGGCCCTTGTAATCTATGTATTTACACTGATTACACCTCTCATTACTAGGTGTATCCTTGTAGTGTTGATAGAGATAATTAATTGACTCACCACCCACCCTATCAAAAGATTTCTTTAAATTTAGTTTGTTTATGTAAACATTAAAACAGCTCATTGCCTGTGGCATCCTGCAGCATATTCTCAAGTGAGTAAAAACACACCAGTGTTTACGTATATCCCCTTTGATGGTATCAGGCTCTAAACTGTGGCTTGACACCATACCTATAAACCTATAAAATATTTAACATGATTTCAGGACTTGTGGCCCTCCATGTACAGTGTTGATTAAATGCCAAGTTACCTGGCAAACATTTTCATTTTTGGGAGGGTGGCCTAATGGTTAAGATGTTTGCCTTACAAACACGAGGTGCAAGGTTTGAGTCTCACAAGGGATAATTAGCTAGGCTTAAAATGGCTCACAAGGGCAGTTAGCTTAGTATTAATCTATGAACCTATGAATCTATACCTCTCACATAACTTTAAACTGGTCCTGGGATATGTGTCAACTGTGGAAATCATACGTATCATCCTGTGGATAAGAGGTGCACACATGTCACCTCTCCTACTCAAATTTTTACATTAATATTTTTCCAACAAATGAGGTGGGTATCCCCTGTCCTGTAACATTTCTTGGAATTTGTTTAACTTTGTTTGAAAACAGTGTTATCAGAGGTGATCTTAGAGATTCTGTTTATTTGTCCACAGATGACACCTGTTTCTAAAGGAAAGGCTAACTGCAAAAATGGAGGATGAAGCTTTTAGTTTGTGTAATCTTTGGTGATCTTAACATCCAAGCAGTTTGCTTTACTTCAGGAACAGGACTAGGAACCTTTTGTTTAAATTTTAGAGTGTCCATCCGCTCAATGAAATCTCTTACTGCATTCCTATTACCTGATCAAACTGTAAAGGTGTCATCCAGGTAACGGAAATAAGTTTGCATAAATAAGTTACACTTGCAACTTCTATAATGATAACTAATTTCTCTTAACATGTATTCAAAATGTTACAATTTGTTGCACTATAAGCTTTGTATATTGTTGCAGATTTGATGTATTTACTCATTATTATGAAGTTAATATTTAATGTACGATACCTACTTTACACTGTGCTTCCTACAGAGCTTCTAATGCACTTTTCTACTCCTGTTTTTAATATACATTTGTAGCTGTGTTGTACCTAGAGTCAGCATACTAGAGCACTTGCATGGTTATAAAATTTTATAATAAAATAAATGAAATGTAAAACATTCACAGGCTGCTAACCCCTCCGCTTCAGTAGCATTTCTTAGAGCGAAGACGTACTTCTGCAGATTTCTTTTACTGAGCTGAAAAACAGACATCAGCGGCTACTTCTGCCAAAATTGACATACGTTTTCTGCAAACCAACTATAAGTTATATTTTTCCTGTTTTCAAAAAACACACAAACCAACTGAAAAAAAAACAGATCATGGTTTCCATCACTTAATTATTGAACACGTCCTTAATGACATCAGGGGGTCCATGGCCACTGAAACTGCTAGAAAGGGAACTATTCTGGCAATTGAAATTAAAGGCCTATATGTACCCTGGCTTTAATGATTACAGTTCCTTCAAATGCATTCTGAATTTGAAAGCACTTGAAAGATAAATATGTTTTCATTATTTTAAACACCAGTGTTTATTTCGTAAACAGGTGGTATAAGATATATATTTTTTACTAAAAATTGTTTAATTAATTAATAATTTTTTAAAGCAATCTAATAATGCGTTTTGATGTGGCATCATGTAAGTTTTTAATTCTGGAGGATGTCTTTAAATGTCTATGTAGGTGAAGTGATGTAACTGACACATATCACTATTTATATGTTTAACAACCAGTGGTAATTTGTCTGATAAAGTTTACTTAAGAAAGCAGACGAAAGCGCTAACAATAAACGTGCGTGAGTTGGAACTTCACTAATTTATGTTTATTTTTCGTGTTTTGTTGACTACCTGGCAGTCTCTGGTCACAATTTATATTTTTATCAAGTTTTTTTGGCTTTATTCATAGCCTGTCTATCCTTCTTCCCTAAACTTTAGCATTTTATTACTTCATTCCTCTAACACGGCTGGTATTTTCTTCTATATGATGTGACATTCATCCAAATGTATCTTGCTATGCTATTTCTTTGCAACTCATTGCACATTATTGATGAGTTTGGGTCTTTCTGTGGGGTCATTGATACCTGTGGGTTTATAGGTTCATAGGGTGTGCAGGTTTGCCCACTCATATTTACATTAACAATTGCAAAACTATGCATTCAAGCTAATGAATAATTTCATCTTAAATCTTACATGATGGGCAATATGGCAATATTGGTTGGGAGGGTAGCTTAATGGTTAAGGTGTTTGCCTTACAAACACAAGGTGCTGGGTTTCAGTCTCACAAGGGATAATTGGCTAGCCTTAGAATGGCTCACAAGGGCAGTTAGTCTAGTACTAATCTATGAACCTCTATATACTGCATTGATGTTGTAGCTAAATACATTAAAAGTTATTAGTATATTTTTAGCATTGACAAAATTTAAATATTTCTCTTATTGTTTTAACAAACTAACGACAACAATAAAACTAGTTCATCTCATATTAAAGCTTACAGCTGGATAAACAAAGTCCTGTTGGCGTTATGTGTGTAGCTTAAGGGCTTACTGAAATATTTGAAACTGTTTACAAAACATTACAAAATGAATACCTTACTATGTTAATGTGACTTATAAAACCCCTTTTGTAGCAACACTGCCTGTTTCATTCATTGAAATCAATAAATTCCCTTTACTGCGATACCAGTATGTGGCACTGACAAATTCTCAATGATGACAAGCTACATGCAAAGCTCATTTGTTTCTAGTGCCCTCTTCTGTGCCATTTTATCTTCATTAGAAGCCAGATTTTTGTCCCATATATATGATTACGTGGGGTCTGTAACACATTTTCTGACTGGTTTTGGTGGAACTTGACTGTCAGTGTGAAGCATGAATCCTACGACAGTCCCCACTCAAGCTAATCTCCGCCTTCCTGTTTTCAGCTGTCTTCACTTAAGTTTAGATATTACAGAGCCTATCAACAAAAGCAAACCGACGTGTTCATGATCACACCTGACCTTCACCTTATTCATTTCAACTTTGCTCATTCCTACAAACTGTTTAATTCCATTATTTCTGGGTTCCTCTTTTATGCTGTTTGCAATATGTTAAGGGACTTCCCATCTTTCGACTTCACTGAGGTACATGCTTCTGTGCCAGTCAGCGCTGTTATCCTGTTTACCTCTGATTGCATACACCCATGTCATAATTTCACTTCCCTGATGTGCAGAACTTTTACTGCAGTGCTCCCATCTTCCTATTACAATATTATATAGTATTTTTATCTTTACTTCCCGCTTATCTAACCTGCCCTGTCTCTACCTCTCTCTCTCTTGCTCCAATATTTGTTTGCACAAACCCTGCTTTCTGTCCACATTAAAAGTAACTTGGACCTCCACTATCCCCTGTTGTGCCCCGGGTGTGGCCCTCCAATTATGCTTCCTGGCTAGAAGCTGCCTTTATTTTCTTTTAATAACCTAGTAACCCCCTTTTTTGATTCTATCATTATCTACAGTCTGCTTGTCAGCTCATTTGATCATGAAGCAAGGTCACCATGGTAAATATCTCACAATCTACACCTCCACATAATTTCTTTATCTGTTAGCAGACTCACCCCCCTCCCTTTCCCCACCTCCCCTTCTCCTACATACCTTCCTTCAGTAATGTCGTGATGCTCTTTTGCTTTATTTCTGTACTCTTCACAGTTCTCAGCTGCCATCATGTTTTCCATCGGTTCCAGTCTTCTATCTGTTCTAGTTGCAAGTGGCTTTATCAATGAGGGATCATAGTTTTGCATTACACTTAAATAGTATTTTATGCAAGTGTTTCTGTCATATGCCATTGGAACTGGAATGACAGATCATGTAGGAAACAGTTACAAAAAGTACTATTTATTGAATACTTATTTTACTGACCCCCCCCCCAACTTATTCAGTTTAAGACAATAATGACCGGTCTAAGTAAAACAAAGTAGTAATTCCTTATGCAGTCACAGCTGCTTGAATGAAGACATGAAGATGGATACAGGGAAATGTAATGTAGATGAATTAAGTTAAAGTTCAATGTAAACTTTCTTTAGCACCCCAAAATGTAGTATTGTTAGAAATAAATATCTGTTATTAGATTTTTTAGGCTGTCAGGGATGAAAAGTGAGCACAGTCAGATGCACATAAATGCACAGGGGCTATCAAATGGAGGGCCATGTCAGTGCCAGATAAGCAACTATAGAGTCAGGAAACAAAATGCACAGGGGCTATCAAATGGAGGGCCATGTCAGTGCCAGATAAGCAACTATAGAGTCAGGAAACAAAATGCACAGGGGCTATCAAATGGAGGGCCATGTCAGTGCCAGATAAGCAACTATAGAGTCAGGAAACAAAATGCACAGGGGCTATCAAATGGAGGGCCATGTCAGTGCCAGATAAGCAACTATAGAGTCAGGAAACAAAATGCACAGGGGCTATCAAATGGAGGGCCATGTCAGTGCCAGATAAGCAACTATAGAGTCAGGAAACAAAATGCACAGGGGCTATCAAATGGAGGGCCATGTCAGTGCCAGATAAGCAACTATAGAGTCAGGAAACAAAATGCACAGGGGCTATCAAATGGAGGGCCATGTCAGTGCCAGATAAGCAACTATAGAGTCAGGAAACAAAATGCACAGGGGCTATCAAATGGAGGGCCATGTCAGTGCCAGATAAGCAACTATAGAGTCAGGAAACAAAATGCACAGGGGCTATCAAATGGAGGGCCATGTCAGTGCCAGATAAGCAACTATAGAGTCAGGAAACAAAATGCACAGGGGCTATCAAATGGAGGGCCATGTCAGTGCCAGATAAGCAACTATAGAGTCAGGAAACAACAGCCATCCTGCCTTATTTTTAAATACCTCCACCATTCCTGCCCCACCCCTCCCACTTGACTACGGGCTGTTGCTGCCACCCTTCCCTCCCCTCTGGGGATTTCTAAAGCCACCTGCTTCCCTGAATCCAATTTGTTATTCAGGACTGGATAGGAGATTGAAATATATTTCATTTTTATGCCCTGTACCTTAACCCATCCCCACACATATGATATACAGTGATGTAACCATGGAAACCCACAGGCATCTGCCAGTACAGCCCTATTGTTATTTTTAGTGACTATTGTACTCATTTCTGGTCCACATTAAACAAGAGAGTGAAGCATCACACACAACACCCTATTGTTTACCCTGGATAGGTAAGTGGAAAACACAGCAACCCATCTCTATAGGAGAGGCAAGCATCACCCACAGAGACCCCCCCCCCCCCCCGGATACCCAAGTCAGCAAAGGATCTTGGATCAAGCAATGTAAAATGATTTAAAACCTTAAAAAGGGAAATATATTCATATGAAAAATATTTTAGGTGGCCTGAAATATTTCATTTTTGTTTTATTTTATGCATTTGTTTACTAGTTTTGAGTTTACAGGCGGTAGTAATGAGAATTCAGAAGAAATCTGGAAGAATAGTTTCTGTTATCATCGTGGTTAGTACTGAAGAGAAAGATACATTTCTGCTTGTATAATTATAACATACATTGGCCAGATAAATAAATGCAATACAGACATTCCTTTAAAATGCATTTCCTATTGTACTCTAGACTACGGTTTTCATAAAAGATCACCATACTGTTGTTTGATAAAGGTGCATTTTATTTTGAATGTTGGAAGGATTTCCATAGTAACAAGTGACTTATGTTCACAGCAATGTAATATTTTATAAATCTGGCTTTGCATGCATTGGGTTCTTAGTGCAAATGCAATTTGCAGCAGAATAACATATCCCTATATTAAAGAATTTCTGAGATTAAAGTTCCCAGAAGCAGGAGTGAATAATGTGTCAGCTGTTCATTTGTAGCTTTCTTCTACAGATTGCAGAGACACAGACTTATTATTAAATGAAAATGTTAAGCCCTTCTGTAAATATCGCTGAAGATAACAGTAATGAATGGAACTTTCTGTTGTCTACATCTGGGGTGCCTGATTAGCTCTTCCAGGGCTAAATTATCTGCAAGTCTTAAGTCTGTTAGACAACACAGAGGGACAGCTGTATTCAGGATTTTCGGTTTGACACTATAACTGCTTCAAACACAATGCACTCTGTTTTATTTTGCTTTATTTGTAGTCATTTGGTAACCTTTTCACAAGGCTTGTCTAAGGCATTTGGCAGAAACAGCTGACTGGATTCTTGGCAAAGGTGTAAACCTCAATAATAGAACCAAGCAGTTATAATTTTACAGAAAAATACATTGACTAACAGCATTTCTCTACACTAAATACAATTGAAAAGTTCAGCATTTATACCTGTAAACTAAAGATGTACAGATTTGGTTTATCTCGAACTACACACAGACAGATATGTATTATATACACATATATATATATATATATATATATATATATATATATATATATATATATATATATATATATGTTTCCTTTTCCCTGCATTTTTTCATTATGTATATGCTGACCATCAGCTCTGTCACCATGTCCAGACACTGGAATGTAGCAGCCAGAGGAACACAGCCATGCAAATGGACTTGTACTATATGGTGTGATGTTATTACAAGATGCATTCTAAAACTATCGAGAGTGCTATGGTTAGGTATCTCATCACAACCAAACTGTCTTATTTTCCAGAAATGGATGTCAGGAAATTTACCCAGAGAGTGACATGAAAGAAGTTCAGGAGGTGAATCATGACATCCATTTTGAGAAAATATAACTATTATGATCAAGGAATTTTGATTGTTAGTTTTCATAGCACAGTCATCTTTACTTGCTATATGAATTACCAGTTTCAGAAAAAAAAAATTGGAGGAAATCTTTGTATTGCACAGATTTGAAAGTTGTAGAATCCTGATCATTATTCATTGTAGCACATACACCTTTACCTGCCATGTGTATTGCCAATTACAGAAACAACAAAATGCACAAGAAATCTATTAGATTCACACATCTGAAAATGTCAAATCCCGATCATTATTCTTTGTACTGCATGAAGCTTTAAGAAACCGAAAACATGTGCTGGGAATCTTTGCGTTTCATTTGAAAGCTGTAACACAGTATTCACCAATAAGCCTTTGTACTAAAATCAGGTTATATGCTCCATTTTAGTAAAAAATAGAGAGTAAGAGAGAGAGAGAGAAAGAAAAAAAATGGAATATGAAGTGTTTTACAGGTTTGAAATTTGTAACACAGTGCTACTT
>NC_056726.1:1512803800-1512886300 GCF_019279795.1 Protopterus annectens
GAAGAAACTTTTGCAGAAAAGAGGAAAATCCCAGGATGCAAAAACTCCCTTACTAGCCTCAGTAAGAAACTGAGATGCCTCATAAAATCCTCCAAAGCTAGTTACTTAAAATAAAATTGCCAAAGATTCCAAAGACAACCACAAAGCATTCTATAACTATGTCAAGAATCTAAATGGCAATGCTCAGATCTGCTCTGAGCTAAAACAGAATGGCATTAAATATACTGATCCGAAGGATATTGCCAATATCGTGGCAGATCGATTCAGTGCCAACTTCACCCCCCTCTCACCCCCTAAATGGCCCATCTCAATACCGGAAGATTGCCAAATTCCAGTAATAACGGCCACACAGGTACAAAACGCACTCTCTAAAGCCAAGAATACAGCATCCGTGGGACCAGATGACATCCCAGGCTGTGTACTACATGAACTACAATATGAACTGGCACTTCACCTAAGTGTCATGTTTAATCATAGCCTCACCTCAGGTTTTGTGCCCACTGAGTGGCAGAGCTACAGTTATCACAATCCACAAGGCGCCAGCCACCTTGGATCCCGGAAACTACCATCCCATCAGTCTGACAAGCCTTATCTGCAAGGCCATGGTGCGTATTATCATGGAACTTATAAACAAAGACATTGGCAACCTTCAAACACTGGACCCCACCCAGTTTGGGTTTGTGAAGGGCCAATCTTGTCTCCTGAACCTGATTGACTTCTTTGAATCAGTCTCCAGAGCCATGGACAAGGGTATGGTGGTCCACACAGCCTATCTAGACCTTGCCAAGGCCTTTGACACCATCCCCCACTCTGGAATCATAGATAAACTTACTAAGTTGGGCATTAATCCCTATGTCACCCAGTGGGTTGCTAAATGGCTTACTGATAGAACCCACACTATAAAATTAGCCGACTCCAAATCCAGCTCCAGACAAGTGACAAGTGGAGTACCTCAGGGTTCAGTCCTGGGGCCGCTCTTGTTTGGCATCTACTTCTCTGAAGTACAGATCAACACTAAGGGACTCTGGCTAACAAAGTTTGCAGATGACTGCAAACTGGGAGCCATTATTGAATCCCCAAATGATGTGGATACTCTACAAAAGGGCCTTACAGAAACAGATGTTTGGTGCCAGAGCCATGGGCTCAAGCTCAATGCCAAGAAATGTATTGTTATCCCCTTAGGGAAAAAACATGTATCCATGAATTACCATATAGGTGGCAGTACACTAAACACAGAAAGTGTGATAAGAGACTTAGGGACACAGGTAGACAGTGGTCTCACCTTCGATAACCACATCACCACAACAGTCAGGAAATCCTTCTATGTGGCACACCTCATCATGAAGGGCTTTTCATCCAGAAAAAAGGAGGTCATTGTCCCACTGTATTCATCCCTCATTAGACCCATTATAGAATACAACGCCCCATTTGGTATGTACCTCTCAAGACATCTGCAATAACTGGAAAGGCCTCAGAAATACCTCACTAAAAGAATCACAGGCCTAAAGCAGATGCCCTACGCTGACCGCCTTAAAAAACTGCAGCTGTACTCTGTCGCATATCGTCTACTCAGAGGCGATCTCTGATTAACATACAAGGCCATGTCAAACCCAGAGCTGTTGGACATGCTACATTTAAAGAAATCCCAATCCCTCAGAGCTACACGCTCCAGGGATCTAAACCTTGTCATCACAATAAACAAAACATGCTGGAGGGATAGGTTCCTGACCCAGAGACTCCCCAGACTCTGGAATAGATTGCCCATACATGTCAAGCAGAGTGCCTCTTTGGACCTCTTCAAGAGGAACCTTGACGATTGGATTGGAGAAAGGAAATTCACACAGGGATCATGTCAGTCGCCCTGCTAGACAGGGGTCCAGGAAAGTAAATAATGTGGGAAGAAATAGCCAGGGAATTGTTATGGCTAGGTTTGTATAGGCCCTAGGGCTGATAGCCTAGTACCAACCTATGAACCTATGAACCCATATATATATATATATATATATATATATATATATATATATATATATATATAGATACATATATATATATATATATATATATATATATATATATATATATATATATATATATATATAGAGAGAGAGATATATACACACACACACACACACACACACACATATATATATATATATATATATATATATATATATATATACACACACACACACACACACACACACATATATATATATATATATATATATATATATATATACACACACACACACACACACACACACACACATATATATATATATATATATATATATATATATATATATATATATATATAAATATATCCATCCAGCCATCCTCAACCCCTTTTCCCATTTTCATCATGGGGTCTGGGTGTCACTTCTGCAGTGACAGTCATCCTGAACCAAGGTTTACACAATGGGGTGGCTAACCGTGCCACAGAATATATATATAAAATATGTATATATGGGACTACTCACCTTAGTTCAGTAGCCCATATGCCAACCTCCAAAACACTGACTGCAAAAGGTCAACAAACTGATTGTCAAAACACTGAGAAAGAAATTCAGTACATGCAAGAAATAATTTTGTATTTTTGCAGGGGGGATGTCCCCTGCACTCCCCCCCCGACACTCCCTGATAATTATATATACTAAGTCGAAGATCACACAATCTCCAGGGAAAGGAAATATTCACCAACCCAGGGATTGTCGATCTCACATACCTGTCAACCAGATGGTGTCAGTATTCTGTTGTTTTGACAGGACGTCCAACAGCTATGTATAGTTTTATATATATATACATATGAGTAAAAAACAGGCAGATACAAGATAGAAAATCACTAATAATATCCAAAATAGATAAAGCCAATGTATGGAATCCACAAAACGTAATAAACAAGTTGAATCCAATCTGTGTTTAATAGAAACAGAAACAACGTAAGCGCTTTCACGAGTCCACAGCTCGCTTCATCAGACGTTCAAACATAGTGAAACAAGCATTCCTATAAATACTAGAACAATTCCTGATCAATTATACAATCAACCAATTAAATAATTAAATAATTCACAACATAAAATCATTTAAAAAAGCCCTACTATAAAAACTATTGAATATATAGTACCACAGTATAACAAAAATGTATGTTAAAAATATATAGGTGTACTATCTCAATGGTCTTGCATTCAATACAGGTTTGATCGAAACTGTTTCGTTCAAACCTTTTCCCCTGTGGGCTCCAAATCGTAAAATCCATTTTAATTCGATATTTTCTGTAGTATTAACAATGTCACCCTTTCGTGGGCCTATGGGCACCACATGTAAAATTTGAAATAAAAAATTATGTGATGGTCCTTCATTTAATACGTGCCGGGCTATTGCATTATAGGTCTCACCCCTCCTAATATTATACATATGGTCACGTATTCTCTCCTTCAAGGATCTATTGGTTTTACCAATGTAATAACAAAAACACATGGTACAGTGTGCGATGTAAACTAGATTTCTCGTATTACAATTACCTCCAGTTCTTAATTCCCATAAAACCATAGTGTCCGGGTGTCTAAAGTACCTGGACTCATCAATATGTGGGCACTGAAGACAGTTCCCACATTTCTTGGTACCCCAAGATATCTCCTGATTCATGACGGAACCCTGATTGAAAAAGTTAGGGTAACATAAACTTTGTTTTAAACTTTTGCAATTCTGATAAACAAATCTAGGTTTGGTACCTACAAGATCCTTGGTGGCATCATCAACTACTAATATATTCCAGTTATTACTAATAATTTGTTCTATTCTACCAATATTACTACCAAAAGGTATTATGATGGGTAAAGATGGATTAATACTAGGCATAGCTACAGTGGCTACTCTATGGTCATTGAAACCTGAACTGAAAAATGGTTTGGCCCTTGTGTGTCTTAATACTTCTAGTTGTTCACCAACTTCATCAAATTCTCTGCCAGAATATCCTCTGTTCAAAAAACCTTTTTTCAGAACATTCATTTCTTCCGTGAATACATCGTCATCACAACATATCCGGGAAATTCTCATGGCTTGACCCTTGATTATGTTCTTAAAAAGCAATGGATTGTGCATACTGTTACGATGTAAATAGGCTGCCCGCTGACATGGTTTCTTGTATAGCCTAGTCTTAACCATGTCATTTTCAACGTATATATTCACATCTAAAAAATCTATTGTTTGTTTGGAGGATTTAACAGAGAATTTCAAAAATTCACTAGTCTGATTAACATATTCAGTCAGGTTCATATTACTTAGACCAATATCCTTATGTATAAGGAACAGATCATCTACAAATCGCCTATAAAATAGGAGGTTTGTGTTGGGAATAAGATGATTCTGCTCCCATGCCACCATAATCAGGTTGGCATAGCTGTTGGCACAACTAGTGCCCATCGCTATGCCTTTTACTTGCTTAAAGTACTTGGAATTGAATATGAATACATTGTTGTCCAAAACAATTTCTAACAGAAAACATAGAAATTCTGCCTTTTTTACATCCATGTTATTATCAACGACTAATAAATGCTGTAACTGCTGTAGCCCAATTTGGTTAGGAATACAAGTAAAAAATGACTCGACATCCATTGTGGTGAATGTCAAGTCCGAAACTGTAGTTCTACTCTCTATAAATGGATACAGATCTTTCAAAAATTGTTCCGTATCTTTCAAAATATAGCTATATCTAGATACAATCTGTTTTAACTCATGATCTAAATAGATAGATATAGATTCAGTAGCCCAACCGGCCCCCGCTACTATTGGTCTAAACTTTGGTTTAGTTGGATTCTTGTGAATCTTAGGAAGGCCGTGAAGCCTAGGTATTAATGGATTCTCAATATGAAAATAGCTAAACATTTCTCTATTAATGGTACCAGTGGACAAACAATCTGTCAAAGCTGTATGAATATACATAATTAATTGATCTACTTCAAAAGTGTGATTTCACTGTATGCATCAGTACTCAGCATTTCAAACATAATGTCCAAATAATAATTGGTATCTAAAATAACAGTGGGCGCTTTGTCGGAAGGTCTGATCACAATTTCTTTGTTAGTTTGCAGAGATTTAATTGCTATCAATTCTCCATGATCTAAATTATTTTCAATGTCCCGTTTAAAAAACCACTTATCACTATAAATGTCATTTTCTACCGCCTTCAAAAACACTTCAATGTTCGGTGGTAATGGGGGTATATAATTACTCTTTATCTTGAAGGTACAACGTAAATTAACATCATTGGAAGTCATTTTAAGTTTAAGAGCTATATTACGTACAAACATACGGATGGAAACTAGTACGTCACTATTGTCCACAATCTGGGACGGTATAAAGCCTAAGCCCCTATTCAAGAGGCAAGCCTCTTCACTGGTGAGCTCATACCTGGATATGTTCCATACTAGGTCGTACTCGACCACATTTTCTTGATAGTCCTCACTTGTGTATTGTTTGGACCTTCTTTCCGTTTCTGTCCCCTGTGTGGCTCGATATCCACAGACTTTTTCCTTGAAGGTTTGAAGGGTAGGGGAAAAGCCGATAGTTCAATTTTATGTGAATTATCATGTAGGATCTTCCGTCTTACATCCGGATTAGACTGCTGCATATCTGCCTTCTCAAGGCCGCTGGATCCGCTCGGTGCTTCCATGGGTGTAGAATAAGCCGAAACCACTTGTTTCGGCGAAGATAAAATTACGTTCTCCTGTTGTACGTCATCAATGTTCGTCGTTACACTTCCTTCCTTATGCACCTGTTCAGATCTCCCTGGTGCTACAGTATTTACGTTACCCGTATTTACAGAATAAGTACGGGTTGGAGCTGAATTCTGTACAACAGGGCGATTATTTCTTATTGTCCGGCCACGTCCTTCTATAGACATGGAAACATTCTGGTTGTCTCTCGGCCACATAAAGACCTGGTGCTTCTTAAAATCTTCCAGGTCGCGCATGAGTTTTCTTTTTTTCACTTCTATTAGTTTATTTTCATATCTCATGACCTTTTCAGTAATGTCATGTATGAAGACATCCGCATAAACGTCTCCACATAGTTTATATAGTTCATCTTGTTGACATATGATAGAATTCCGTAATTCTATCTCTATTGGATGAAAAAAGTCCAGTATTAATTCCATATACGCCTTACTTGTATTAAGATTTAACTGTTGCCATTTAGTTAAGAGCTCCGGATACATATCACCGTAACTCGGCATGTTTAGTATCCGGAGCCCTCTAGGTATCACATTTAAGTTGATACTTGCTTCCAAATGATAACGCTGGTTTTGAAGTCTTTTAAATTTAAACAAGTTGTTCTCAAACTCACGTTTTAAATTTCTGACCATTACATCATCAGGCGCAGCTCGCGTAGTAATGTGCTGTTCATTTAACACATCCACATTCATAAGGGGATTAATAGTCGCTGTCAAGAATCCCCTCAGTCTATTCACTGCACCAAGTACATCAGTAGACCCACGATTATCAGTTCCATTAAATACTTCCATACTTTCTGCCATTCCCAAATGAATGCAAAAACCAAAGAAAAAACGTCCCAAGTAGATGAGTAAAAAACAGGCAGATACAAGATAGAAAATCACTAATAATATCCAAAATAGATAAAGCCAATGTATGGAATCCACAAAATGTAATAAACAAGTTGAATCCAATCTGTGTTTAATAGAAACAGAAACAACGTAAGCGCTTTCACGAGTCCATAGCTCGCTTCATCAGACGTTCAAACATAGTGAAACAAGCATTCCTATAAATACTAGAACAATCCTGATCAATTATACAATAAACCAATTAAATAATTAAATAATTCACAACATAAAATCATTTAAAAAGCCCTACTATAAAAGCTGTTGAATATATAGTACCACAGTATAACAAAAATATATGTTAAAAATATATATGTGTACTATCTCAATGGTCTTGCATTCAATGTAGGTTTGATCGAAACTGTTTCGTTCAAACCTTTTCCCCTATGGGCTCCAAATCGTAAAATCCATTTTAATTCTATATTTTCTGTAGTATTGACAATGTCACCCTTTCGTGGGCCTATGGGCACCACATGTAAAATTTGAAATAAAAAATTATGTGATGGTCCTTCATTTAATACGTGCCGGGCTATTGCATTATAGGTCTCACCCCTCCTAATATTATACATATGGTCACGTATTCTCTCCTTCAAGGATCTATTGGTTTTACCAATGTAATAACAAAAACACATGGTACAATGTGCGATGTAAACCAGATTTCTCGTATTACAATTACCTCCAGTTTTTAATTCCCATAAAACCATAGTGTCCGGGTGTCTAAAGTACCTGGACTCATCAATATGTGGGCACTGAAGACAGTTCCCACATTTCTTGGTACCCCAAGATATCTCCTGATTCATGACGGAACTTGTTTATTACGTTTTGTGGATTCCATACATTGGCTTTATCTATTTTGGATATTATTAGTGATTTTCTATCTTGTATCTGCCTGTTTTTTACTCATCTACTTGGGACGTTTTTTCTTTGGTTTTTGCATTCATTTGGGAATGGCAGAAAGTATGGAAGTATTTAATGGAACTGATAATCGTGGGTCTACTGATGTACTTGGTGCAGTGAATAGACTGAGGGGATTCTTGACAGCGACTATTAATCCCCTTATGAATGTGGATGTGTTAAATGAACAGCACATTACTACGCGAGCTGCGCCTGATGATGTAATGGTCAGAAATTTAAAACGTGAGTTTGAGAACAACTTGTTTAAATTTAAAAGACTTCAAAACCAGCGTTATCACTTGGAAGCAAGTATCAATTTAAATGTGATACCTAGAGGGCTCCGGATACTAAATATGCCGAGTTACGGTGATACGTATCCGGAGCTCTTAACCAAATGGCAACAGTTAAATCTCAATACTAGTAAGGCGTATATGGAATTGATACTGGACTTTTTTCACCCTATAGAGATAGAATTACGAAATTCTATCATAAGTCAACAAGATGAACTATATAACTTATGTGGAGACACTTGTGCGGATGTCTTCATATATGATATAACGGAAAAGGTCATGAGATATGAAAATAAATTGATAGAGGTGAAGAAGAGAAAACTCATGCGTGACCTGGAAGATTTTAAGAAGCACCAGGTCTTTATGTGGCCAAGAGACAACCAGAATGTTTCCATGTCTATAGAAGGACGTGGCCGGACAATAAGAAATAATCGCCCTGTTGTACAGAATTCAGCTCCAACCCGTACTTATTCTGTAAATACGGGAAATGTAAATACCGGAGCACCAGGGAGATCTGAACAAGTGCATAATGAAGGAAGCACCATGACGAACATTGATGACGTACAACACGAGAACGTAATTTTATCTTCGCCGAAACAAGTGGTTTTGGCTTATTCTACACCCATGGAAGCACCGAGCGGATCCAGCGGCCTTGAGAAGGCAGATATGCAGCAGACTAATCCGGATGTAAGACGGAAGATCTTGCATGACAATTCACACAAAATTGAACTATCGGCTTTTCCCCTACCCTTCAAACCTTCAAGGAAAAAGTCTGTGGACATCGAGCCACACAGGCGACAGAAACGGAAAGAAGGTCCAAACAATACACAAGTGAGGACTATCAAGAAAATGTGGTCGAGTACGACCTAGTATGGAACATATCCAGGTATGAGCTCACCAGTGAAGAGGCTTGCCTCTTGAATAGGGGCTTAGGCTTTATACCGTCCCAGGTTGTGGATAACAGTGATGTACTTGTATCTATTCGTATGTTTGTACGTAATATAGCCCTCAAACTTAAAATGACTTCCAATGATGTTAATTTACGTTGTACCTTCAAGAAAAAGAGTAATTATATACCCCCATTACCACCGAATATTGAAGTGTTTATGAAGGCGGTAGAAAATGACATTTACAGTGATAAGTGTTTCTTTAGACGGGACACTGTAAACAACTTGGATCATGGAGAACTGATAGCAATTAAGTCTTTACAAAATAATAAAGAAATCGTGATTAGACCTTCCGATAAAGGCGGCCCCACTGTTATTTTAGATACCAATTATTATTTGGACATTATGTTTGAAATGCTGAGTACTGATGCATACAGTGAAATCACACTTTTTGAAGTAGATCAATTAATTATGTATATTCATACAGCTTTGACAGATTGTTTGTCCATTGGTACCATTAATAGAGAAATGTTTAGCTATTTTCATATTGAGAATCCATTAATACCTAGGCTTCACGGCCTTCCTAAGATTCACAAGAATCCAACTAAACCAAAGTTTAGACCAATAGTAGCGGGGGCCGGTTGGGCTACTGAATCTATATCTATCTATTTAGATCATGAGTTAAAACAGATTGTATCTAGATATAGCTATATTTTGAAAGATACGGAACAATTTTTGAAAGATCTGTATCCATTTATAGAGAGTAGAACTACAGTTTCGGACTTGACATTCACCACAATGGATGTCGAGTCACTTTTTACTTGTATTCCTAACCAAATTGGGCTACAGCAGTTACAGCATTTATTAGTTGTTGATAATAACATGGATTTAAAAAAGGCAGAATTTCTATGTTTTCTGTTAGAAATTGTTTTGGACAACAATGTATTCATATTCAATTCCAAGTATTTTAAGCAAGTAAAAGGCATAGCGATGGGCACTAGTTGTGCCAACAGCTATGCCAACTTGATTATGGTGGCATGGGAGCAGAATCATCTTATTTCCAACACAAATCTCCTATTTTATAGGCGATTTGTAGATGATCTGTTCCTTATACATAAGGATATTGGTCTAAGTAACATGAACCTGACTGAATATGTTAATCAGACTAGTGAATTTTTCAAATTCTCTGTTAAATCCTCCAAACAAACAATAGATTTTTTAGATGTGAATATATACGTTGAAAATGACATGGTTAAGACTAGGCTATACAAGAAACCATGTCAGCGGGCAGCCTATTTACATCGTAACAGTATGCACAATCCATTGCTTTTTAAGAACATAATCAAGGGTCAAGCCATGAGAATTTCCCGGATATGTTGTGATGACGATGTATTCACGGAAGAAATGAATGTTCTGAAAAAAGGTTTTTTGAACAGAGGATATTCTGGCAGAGAATTTGATGAAGTTGGTGAACAACTAGAAGTATTAAGACACACCAAGGGCCAAACCATTTTTCAGTTCAGGTTTCAATGACCATAGAGTAGCCACTGTAGCTATGCCTAGTATTAATCCATCTTTACCCATCATAATACCTTTTGGTAGTAATATTGGTAGAATAGAACAAATTATTAGTAACCACTGGAATATATTAGTAGTTGATGATGCCACCAAGGATCTTGTAGGTACCAAACCTAGATTCGTTTATCAGAATTGCAAAAGTTTAAAACAAAGCTTATGTTACCCTAACTTCTTCAATCAGGGTTCCGTTATGAATCAGGAGACATCTTGGGGTACCAAGAAATGCGGGAACTGTCTTCAGTGCCCACATATTGATGAGTCCAGGTACTTTAGACACACGGACACTATGGTTTTATGGGAGTTAAGAACTGGAGGTAATTGTAATACGAGAAACCTAGTTTACATCGCACACTGTACCATGTGTTTTTGCTATTACATTGGTAAAACCAATAGATCCTTGAAGGAGAGAATACGTGACCATATGTATAATATTAGGAGGGGTGAGACCTATAATGCAATAGCCCGGCACGTATTAAATGAAGGACCATCACATAATTTTTTATTTCAAATTTTACATGTGGTGCCCATAGGCCCACGAAAGGGTGACATTGTCAATACTACAGAAAATATAGAATTAAAATGGATTTTACGATTTGGAGCCCATAGGGGAAAAGGTTTGAACGAAACAGTTTTGATCAAACCTACATTGAATGCAAGACCATTGAGATAGTACACATATATATTTTTAACATATATTTTTGTTATACTGTGGTACTATATATTCAACAGCTTTTATAGTAGGGCTTTTTTAAATGATTTTATGTTGTGAATTATTTAATTATTTAATTGGTTTATTGTATAATTGATCAGGATTGTTCTAGTATTTATAGGAATGCTTGTTTCACTATGTTTGAACGTCTGATGAAGCGAGCTGTGGACTCGTGAAAGCGCTTACGTTGTTTCTGTTTCTATTAAACACAGATTGGATTCAACTTGTTTATTACGTTTTGTGGATTCCATACATTGGCTTTATCTATTTTGGATATTATTAGTGATTTTCTATCTTGTATCTGCCTGTTTTTTACTCATCTACTTGGGACGTTTTTTCTTTGGTTTTTGCATATATATATATATATATATATATATATATATATATATATTGGCTGGTGTTCTGTGTTATTGGCTCAATTTGTCAAATTTTGTGACATTTGAAGTTCATATGGTTTCTGTGATCCAGGAGTTAGTATATTCAATTTCCTGAGATTTGGGGGGCAGACCCATGTAAAAAGATATTATTAGTTTTACTTTTGGAAATTGCAAATGAATCTTGTTGGTTTACATCTGCAGTTTTTTTGTGATAATATTTGTGTTGTTTAATGATAATCGTGGATGAGTTTGTCCGATGTTTTATATTTTAATCAAATTCAGCAGCGATTTTAAATTCTAAACTCATATTATATATATATATATATATATATATATATATCTATAGATTCACTTTAGAAGATTAAAAGCCCATAACACTGAAATTCAAAACCGTGAGACCAAAATCTTGAAAATTCAATACACTGAAAATTCAAAACATTGAATCCCATAACATTGAAAATACAAAGGAAACCAACATTTAATATATGCCATCACAAATATATACAGAAACAAATAAAAAACAAGCCATATTACACTTCTTCAACTATAAGCAGGGAGGCAAGCCCCCCTGCACCCCCATGTGAAGGCTGCAATCCCCTCCCACACACACCCTGCTACTTAAAGATATCAACTCCGAGATTGCACTACACAGAACAAAATAGCAAACATACCATTCCGCACTTAATGACTGCATGTTTAAATTGTAAAAAAATTATTCACCCTTCTCTTAGAAACAATGCTTCACTGTTAAAACATTACACACTACTATATATCTCTCCCATACTTACCAGAGTTTCATAGGTAACCTCAGTCATGCTCCCTTCTTACTTGCTATACTACAACTTAACACATCTTTGTGTAGTGTAGTGGGGTCTCGGAGTTGTTATATTTAAGTAGCATGGGGTGTGGGGGTGCAGCCCCCCACATGGGGAGTGCAGGTGGGTTATCCCCCCTGTTTATATTTGAAGAAGTATAATATGATTTGTTTTTTATTTGTTTCGGTATGTAGTTGTGCTGGAATATAGTACATGTTGGTTTCCTATGTATTTTCAATGTTATGCGATTCAATGTTTTGAGTTTTCAGTATTATGAATTTTCAAGATTTTGGTCTCAATGTTTTGAATTTCAATGTTATAGGCTTTAAATCTTCTAAATTGAATCTATGTATATATATATATATATATATATATATATATATATATATATATGTGCATACGCACAGACATACACACACACAAACACACACACACACACACACACACACACACACACACACACACACACACACATCTACATATATATATATATATATATATATGGGTGTGTGTGTATGCGTGTGTCTGTGTGTATGTTTGTGTGTGTAAAACATGTAATATAGTTAGAACTTTGTAGACTTTTTGCATCGTGTACATCTAGTATAATATGATAAGGCTTCACGCACATGGCGGAGGAGTGTGTATGTGTGTGTGTGTGTGTGTAAAACATGTAATATAGTTAGAACTTTGTAGACTTTTTGCATCGTGTACATCTAGTATAATATGATAAGGCTTCACGCACATGGCGGAGGAGTGTGTATGTGTGTGTGTGTGTAAAACATGTAATATAGTTAGAACTTTGTAGACTTTTTGCATCGTGTACATCTAGTATAATATGATAAGGCTTCACGACATGGCGGAGGAGTGTGTATGTGTGTGTGTGTAAAACATGTAATATAGTTAGAACTTTGTAGACTTTTTGCATCGTGCACATCTAGTATAATATGATAAGGCTTCACGCACGTGGCGGAGGAGTGTGTATGTGTGTGTGTGTGTAAAACATGTAATATAGTTAGAACTTTGTAGACTTTTTGCATCGTGTACATCTAGTATAATATGATAAGGCTTCACGCACGTGGCGGAGGAGTGTGTATGTGTGTGTGTGTGTGTGTAAAACATGTAATATAGTTAGAACTTTGTAGACTTTTTGCATCGTGCACATCTAGTATAATATGATAAGGCTTCACGCACGTGGCGGAGGAGTGTGTATGTGTGTGTGTGTGTAAAACATGTAATATAGTTAGAACTTTGTAGACTTTTTGCATCGTGTACATCTAGTATAATATGATAAGGCTTCACGCACGTGGCGGAGGAAATGTAAATCATCAAGTCGTACTGCTCATCGAAGGTTTGGAAGCACACAATGGCAGAGATATTTGCTTCTAACAGAGGAGGGATTTGGGGTCTAGATTAGAGATTCTAGGCAGGCCATAACCAGAAGAAGTTATGAAGTTTTGCAATACCAGGGAACAAATTCCTGTGTATGAAACCCATGAATAACAGGAAAAGTTTCTGTTAGTGAATTTACAGCAGCTTGGTTTTGAACTGCTGAAGAATTGTCATCTTCTTCTTAAGAAACTTTGGCTTAAAAGAGAACTGTAAGTTTCAAGTTCTGAATTCTGAGCTGTGAGTTACTAAATTTGCATTATGAAAATAAAATGTTTACAATTTTAAATTTTAAGAAACAGAATTCAATTGTGCCTTTTTCTGAACTAAACTGCAATCAGGCTGGTGTTTTATAACTCCTACAATATATTTGCAGTATAGATCTATAGATATATGAACATATATACAAGTATATGTGTGTGCATGTGTGTGTGTGTGTGTGTGTGTGTGTGTGTGTGTGTGTGTGTGTGTGTGTGTGTGTGTGTGTGTGTGTACTAGCCCTGTTTACCTTTAATGTCTCAGTGATCAGAAGCACTTCTTGAGACAATACTACAAAGAATGCTTGGGCCTAACAGATGTCATTTGTTTTTTGTTGCTAGGGACTGCAATGGTTGATGATCAGAAAGTGAAAACTCAGCGCCCAAGATCAGCAGACAAGCCTGGAATCTTCATGGCACAAACAGGTAAGATCAAAGAAAGACACTGACTCTGCACGTGCCATTCTCATGTAGGATTACAGGAAAGGGAACTTTGCCAAGAGTCTTTGAAATTAATCTGATTTCTTCAGGTTGGATACAAGCCTACAGCAGCACATAAAAGCTAATCGCAAATTGATGTTGGTATTTTCTACAAAAGGCAATTATAAGTTGGCTTGCAATGAGTAGCTATTCTTTTATACAATCCTTGTTAAATAGCTAAAAGACAACATAAATTGATACCAGAGGTTCAAAAGAGCTCTGGCATTGTTATTTATAGCTAACAGATTCCTTTTTCTTCACTTACATTATTTAGTTGCAGTGCCAAATGTGATAGTATCACCACTGTATCAACACAGTACAACCAGCACTGCACCTTCTCACATTGTATTATAACCACAATTCATTCATAGCAACTGCAACGGGGAAACACATTATTCATGAAACAGTGGGGTAGTTGTGCAATGCACATTACATTCTGCTGTATTCGTAATTATCAAGGCACACATCTTCCAGCTGTAGAAAAAAAAGACAAGTAAATCTAGAATGTTAAGGTCACTTCTCTGTAAACAAATATAGTCACTCATGTACAGAAAGGAGGTTAGCAAACATCTTGGTTGCCGATGACACCTGCAGGATCATCATCATCAGCCTCCTTTGTTCTCGTTTTTTTTTCTACATGGGGTTAGAGTGTTGTGTTAACTGTCGTCATCTCTCTCAATTCAGTGTCACACTCCTGCCTTCCTCAGCACTCATGCCTGACTGTCGCAGATCTTCTTTCACACAATCCATCCACCTCTTTGCCAGATGTCCTCGCTTCCTCTTACCCTCTTCCTGTCTGTCCCAAATCTTCCTCACCAGATTGTCTTCTGCTTTTCTACACATGTCCACACCACCGTAATCTGTTCCCTTTGAACTTTTCTGCAATTGGAGCTACTTTGGCTTCTGCTCTTATGTCCTCATTTCTTCATCTGTCCCACAGTGTGTATCCTGTCACCTTTCTCAGGCACTTCATTTCCATCACCTCTAGCTTCTTCAACTGTTCTGCCTTTACTGCCCAGGTTTCTGTAACATACAGTAGTACTGGTCACACCACTGTCTTGTACACCTTACTTTTCAGCTTCTTTGGCATTCTTCTGTCATACACTACACCTGATACTCTATGCCAGTTGACTGCAACCCCTCTCATTCTAGCTCTGACCTCTTCATTCAGACTACCTTTTTCCTCAACCATGCCACCCAGATTCTTGAAACTGTTTACCTGTTCTAATAGTTTCCCTTCTATTTCTATTCTCCGCTTCTTCTGATTTCCCCAATTTGCTGCCATTACCACTGTCTTATCTGTGCTTAGTTTCATCCCATTTGCCTTCAGATTTGCATTCCATTCTCCTATCCTTTGCTGAAGTTCTAGCTCAGAGTCTGCCTGTACTGCCACATCGTCTGAATACAGCAGCTTTGCTGATCTGTCCCCTCCAATCTGTTTGTTAATGTAGTCCATCACCCATATGAACAGCAGTGGGCTCAGAGCTGAACCCTGGTGTACACCCACTCCCACTGGGAACCCCTCTATGAGTCCGAACACTGTTCTACTAATGTTTCTGGGACTTCATAACACTGCAAATGCAACTTCAGGATGTGGTATCTGATATTTTACCTTCAAAAATGCAAATAGTATTGATTAATGTTTACACCTTTTATATTACTTTACCAACAAAGAGAGCAATTAAAAAGGACTGACTGGTCATAACTGGGCAGCAAGTGAGACATCACTTCAATAATGAATTGTTATTTCTTTTTTTACTAGTTTACTTTGTACTTTTTATGAGAAACAGAAGCAGATACTTACCTAGCAGGTCTTACCTAATTAACAAAGTAATAAAATATAGAGGGAGAGAAAGAGAAAGACAGAAAAAGAGGCAGAAAGGATGAAAAGGAGACATACACATCTATTTCAATTGTTACAAATGGCTGGGCATGACTCAGGAAAATCTGACTTCTCACATATCGCAAGGAGATTGCATTAATTAATGACTGTGCCCACAGACTGATGTAAAAACACACATTCCTGACTTTGTAAATGAAGTCCTCATTTCCTTTGGTAAGATCGTATGTAAACTGAAATAATCATTCCTGCTGGATGTATCTATAGGTACTGTAATTATATGAGAACGGCCATAACGTATATCATGCCTTTGGCTTGATTTTTGTTTTTTTTGTAGGTGAGTGGTCACACGCTGGTATGGTCTCAAGCCATATCCATTAGAGACCAGACAAGCTACAAATGGAAGGAATGTGCACTTGTCTTTTAGGAGGAGTTTTTAACACCCTGGCTAACCAGTCTCAATTATTCTCCTGTTAAAGGCAGACTTGTTGAGTAATTTTATCCGTATCTCTTAGCAGTGTATTTAAATTTCATAGCATTTCTGTTTAAGGCTATATGGATATTGTTTCTATTTCTTTTGAAGATTAATATCAGTCTTTGAAAAAATGGACTAATATCAAGGCACTGAATGATTTTAAAACAAGTCAGTCAACAATACCTCCAAAAATACTTTTGGTGATTACCAAAGACGTTGTCTTCTTGCCGCAGGCAAGCCTGCCTTCAGCCACCTTCTGATGAGGGACTCTGCATCCTACTCTAAGCTCAAATGCTATGTAAAAGTGCTACTATAAACATTTGCATTTCACCTTGGCCAAATGACATTCAATTGAGAGCTTTACTGTAACTTGACATGAACTGAAAACATACGTGATCTGATACCTTTCAAATTCATAGATTCATAAGTCATAGATATTACAGGGGGTCATTTTATTGACCATAGTAGCCCCTTATTAATACTTAACGTCTAGGAATGCAAAACAAGTCAGTCTTGTGATGAATTTATGGTTGCCCTTCAAATTGTTAAGGGTTGCGTTAATGGAATCCCAAAATGTTACCTCTGCCCTAGCTAATATCCCTCTGGGACAGATGACAACATTTACCGAATGCAAAATAACTAGTAGACATTTCATTTACTACACATTCTTCCAAATATGCTGCTGTTACCAAAAACATCCAAATTCTAATGCTACCTCTAGGTCCCTGCTACCACCTTTTTGTATTTAACTATATAACTGCAAAATCATGTTACGTGCAAGCCATTGAAGTATTTCTTATTATCGCATACACAATGAGCAATATAACTGTATTGATATATGACCTCTGTCTAGTACAACAGTTGGAATCCTAACGTTTTTCATTCAACATTGTCATAATGCTCATATGTCTTATTTAAAAGCTCATCACATAGATAACAAAAGTGCAGATGATTGTGTTTGTGTAGCTAGACATGTCACCACCATATTATAAACTGCCTGAGAACATAAACATTATTATTTACTCTACTCATTTTGTCCTACAAAATCCATTTTAAAACTTGTAATGTAATTGATTCTATCAATGTAAAGCTGAACTTGTGCTGAACATTTTGCTATTTATATTCTTTAGAAAAACCCAAGCATTTCCATGCATGTTAAGAGAATCTTGACATTTTCTGTAGCATTTAGGGTTGAGAGAACGTATTTCCAGCACGCTTTTAGTGACAGCAGATAATAAAGATTATTTTTTGCAGTAATACCCCAGGATTTGTGTGTCTCCTGCATAACAGATACAGTGGATATAAAAAGTGTTCACACCCTTGTTAAAATGCCAGGTTATTGTGATATAAAAAAGATCAGACCACAATAAATCATTTCAAAACTTTTCCCACCTTTAATGTGACCTATAACCTGTACAATTCAATTGAAAAATAAACAACTCTGTTAGGGGGAAAATATAAAAAATAAAAAACGTACAATATGCTGGTTACATAAGTGTGCACACCCTTAAACTAATACTTTATTGTATGCACACCCTTAAACTAATACTTTGTTGAAGCACCTTTTGATTTAATTACAGCATTCAGTCTTCTTGGGTAGGAGTCTATCAGCACGGCACATCTTGACTTCGCAATATTTGCCCACTCTTCCTTGCAAAAGCACTCCAAATCTGTCAGATTGTGAGGGCATCTCTTGTGCACAGCCCTCTTCGGGTCACCCCACAGATTTTCTATTGGATTTAGGTCTGGCTATGACTTACGTACTCTGTTTAATGTGCATGGGAAGTCTATTTCAGAGACAGGGAAGCCTGAGGGAGACAAACCTGTCTCTCCAGCAGGTTTTGTTGATGTTGCATATTAGATTCAGGCCTTTCGAGAGGGTAATGCGCAAGGAGTTAGACTTGCAGATATGGAGCATCTCTAGCAGGCCAGGGTCTGAGATTGCCTTGTAGGCGAGACACAGATCCCCCCTGAGCAATCTGCTTGGTATCGAGTAGAGTGACAGTGATTTGAGCCTGTCCATGTAGGACAGGTGTTGGAGGCCATGGATTCTCTTTGTGAGGTATTTCTGTGTCCTTTTCAGTCAGTGCAGATGTTTGGAGAGGTATGTGCCAAACAGGGCATTATACTCAATTATTGGTCTAATGAGGGAGGAATATAGAGAGGTAATGACCTTCTTTTTTCTGGATGCATTCCCTTCCTTATGAGATGAACCAAGTAAAAGGCTTTTCTGACCACTGCTGCTACTTGATGGTCGAATGTGAGATTGTTTTCAACCTGAGTACCCAGGTCTCTCACCACAGGTTGTGGGCTTAGGGGTTGCTGTTCATGTGGTAATCAGTAGGAGCCATGTTTTTGCCAAATAGTATGATAATACATTTTTCTGCATTTAACTTAAGACCAGTCATTAGTTGCTGAGATACCCTCTTGCAGTATGTTAACATAATTTGGGGAGTCAATGACAGCACCCAACTTACAGTCGTCTGCAAAAACTGGTCAGTCACAGGCCTTTTTTATTTGCCTGGACCTCTGAGAAGTAGATGCAAAACAGTAGGGGTCCCAGGACAGATCCCTGGGGATGTCCACTAGTGACAGGTCTGCTATAAGAGGTGAAGGCAACTATTTTAACTTTGTGGGACCTGTTGATGAGCCAGTTGGCCACCAACCTGATGAGAGTAGGATTTATGCCAAGTTGCATTAGCTTTTTGATGATGCTTGAGTGGGGGATTGTGTGAAAGACCTTTGCCAAGTCAAGGTAAGCTGTCTGTACTGACTTTCCCTCATCCAAGGCCTTGGTGACAGTCTCAAAAACATCAACCAGATTCAACAGGCAAGATCTGCTCTTGATAAATCCAAGCAGGGTGGGGTCAAGTGCTTGTCCTTGTTTATTAGATTCATAATAATATGCTCCATAGCTTTACAGAAATTACTTGCCAAGCTAATGAGGCAATAGTTTCTAGGGTCAGTAGTCGTACCACCTTTGTGCAATGGGATGTCAATGGCAGTTCACCACTCTGATTGAATGAAGCCAGTACTTAGGCTATGGTTGAATAGGGTGCTCAATGGCAAAGCTAGTTCTTGCTGGAGATGATGCAGAATACAGCCTGGGATACTATCAGGTCCCATGAAAGCTGTGTTCTATGAAGATATGAGGTGCAGGACAAGTATCAGGTATGTGAAAAATGCCTTTGGGGGAACGGGGGCGGGTGAAGCTTATGCTAATCCTATCTGCTAGCAGGTTGGCTAAGACAACAGGATTGTTGTAAGTGATACTGTTAAGTAGTAATTCAAAACAGGTCTGGGCTTTGTCATGACGGTTCCTGATGTAACTGAAGAAGGATTTGTGGTTTCCCTTTGTTTTGGAAGCTAGTTTCGATTCATAATTGGCTTTGGAGGTTTTCACTAGTGATCTAAATTGCTTGTTGAGACAAAGGAGGCAGTTTATCCAATTTGGAATTTGTTCCTTTTTACCCTTGGACAACAGTTTCTTCCTTTTGTTGTAAAGCCTGCTAATAGAGGATGTCCACCAGACAGGTTTGTGTTACCTTAATAGGCAGGTTTTAGTTCTGTTGGGTCTGCCTGAGTCCATGCTGTTGTACAGGTGCTTGCATACTACATTGGCGCACTGCTCAGCATAGGTATCTGCATCCTCTAAGGGAGGCAGTGGTGTGAAGCTACTGATACCCTCCCTTAGGAGGTTGTAGTCAGCTATTGAAAAGATTTTTAGCCTGGTTACATTTGGGGGAGGTTGACTGGAATACAAACTTCGAATGAGGCAGACAGGTCTGATCTCACCAGGGAAGAGCATACTGTGTGAGTGGTGCAGCAGTCAGCCATGTTGGTGAGAACCAAGTCCAAAATGTTATCTCCTCTTCCTGGGGATGAGACAAGCTGGTCTAGAGCATTACAACTGATAAACTCAAGGAATCATTGGGCGAGTCCTTTAGTGCAGGAATAGTTCACCCAGTCTATGGTGGGGTAGTTGACGTCACCAAGGATCAGGGTGTTAGGGGGTACCTTGATGGAATCATGTAGATCCAGGTTGGAGGAGTGGATGTTCTGAGTCATGAAGGAGGGTCTATAGCTGGCTGTATATATATATATATATATATATATATATATATATATATATATATATCTACATTGATCCAGCAAATTTACATTTCATCGAAATGTAAATTTGCGACCTCACTTTTTTTCGAAAATGCACTTTCATGTAAAAACAAACATAAAACCTAAGCCAACCCCCCCACTAAACACAATTATGCAGGGGGCAAGCCCCCCTACACCCCCCACTTTAATATTCTCACTCTGACATCACACTACAGTGGTGAAACGGGGAATATTCCCTTATCCCCACTGTACCACGATCTCAGCAATAGTTTGTCTAGTTGTACGTCAACACTAAATGTTGATGTACAACTAACGTAACATGCAAACTGCATGTTTTTATTTCTTTTCTGTTGCTTTTTTTATTTATTTTTGTTTTTACACGAAAGTGCATTTTCGAAAAAATGCACTTTCGCGAAAGTGAGGTCACGAATTTATATTTCGATGAAACGTAAATTCCCTGGATCAAATGGAATCCCTATAGATATATATATATATATATATATATATATATATATATATATATATATATATACACAGAGAGATAGAGAGACAGAGAGAAATGGATATATACAATTAAAGCAGGTTTGTTGCACAGAACATTCAATAAATTAAGATGACAGTATTAGAAGTATTACATATGGTAAGAAATATAGGCTAAGGTGAATGAGTGCTCTGGCCTAAAATTCCAAATTCAAAATCTTTTCCCAATTCTTTATCATTCCAAATTTAGACTTTTTCAGTATTTTTCCATGAAAGTTAATATGAACAATAAGTAAAGGACAGTGCAGTTTTATACAGTGAAAGACCGAAGTTGAGCATGCTACTGTGAATAGAATATCCCTAGTTCGTAAATAAGTGCCCCCCCCCAAAACCACTGCTATTGTGAATTAAGCCTTCTGACTTCCTACACAAGTTTTTCTTTACTGCTCCTTCCCCATAACTCACACTCCTTACCTAGTAGCTTAGTGTTCAAACCCCCATTCTTACCCTTCCTCAGAGACCTTCCTCACCTCGCTTGTATTATGTACTGATTTGCCACTTCTTGTAATCTTTTCAACCATTGTAGGACTGTAATTCCTTCTCAAAACTACACTACCTGTTGGAGATTGTTTTTGGAGCAATTCTCCCACCTCAGGTGTAGCCCCGCTCTGTTGGCTCTCCTCCCACCCCCATATCATCTCCTTTGTAGCTAACCACCTAATCGCACCCTACTCTAAAACCCTGCCTCTTCCTCCCTAGCATTTTAAGCTACATCCTCTCTTACTCACTAAGTCTCATCTGTCATACTTCACCCACTCCCTCACTTACCTTACATATTTTGCACTCTATCACCTATTACACTAATACTACACTACTTACACCTTTTGTTCTATATCTACCAAATATCACAAAATACTACTACACTAAAATGTCTAGTCAATGTTTTCAACCTTCTCATTTCTACTTCTACCCACTCTAGCCCTTATTTTAATACTCACATCACCTTACAACCACTTACATCCCATACACCCCTCCCCCATAGATCCAAATAGTAATAACTCCTTAAGCAATCATCTATCCTACTATATTTCATCATCTATCTAGATTTCAGACTTTCCCATGCCTAAGGTCCAAATACCTCCCAAAAACACCACATTATCTAAATCAAAACTAAGCCCTGCATACTTACTTATGACAAACTCAAATTAATCTACTGTAACCGTAACACTCTCCTAGCTGGTGACATTCACCCTAATCCCAGACCCACAGCTCATACACCTAACCTCTCAAAATGTAACTCCAGTCCTCCTCCAAACAAATACATCTCCTTCTACTCTATGAATACTAGAAGCATTTTAAACAAAGTAAGTGAATTACATACTTGGATATCCCAACAAACTCCTTATATCCTAGTACTGACCAAAACCTCGCTAAAACCTCAGCACCCAGATAGAGACTTCCTACCCTCCGGTTATAGTGTACATCGACTAGACAGACAAAATAAGAAAGGGAGGTGACATTGCCATATTACATAAAAACCTCCTACTTCAAGCACTAAATCACCTATTCAATCTTTCCCCCCAGCCAAAATCTTATCAGTAAATCTAAGACTAAACGAATACTCCACCATTACTATAGTAGCAATTTACATATCTCCAGGAAACAACATTCCCCTCCTAGAAAACATACTTGCCTATATTTCCAGCAATATTTCCAATGAAACTATTATACTTGGAGACATCAACATAAACTGGTTTTCTCTCTGCTCTCCTAACCCATCCTCACATATAAATCTCCATGGATTTACTCAACTTATCACTGACCCCACCCATACCAATAACTGTCATTCAACCACTAGTTTCATTCACTGTATACTAGTCTCTCACCCTTCCAAATATAACAACCCTGGAACCCTCTCAAACTCCCTAAGTGATCACTGTCCAATAAAAGTTCTGAGATACACACCCCAATATCATAAACCCCATAGGTCCATAAAATGCCGCAAACTAACAAACTTTGACCCTGTAGTCTTCAGATCTCTCCTCTGAAGTAAACTGGATGCCCTTACAACCTCTCCTCTTCGATGAGGCAGTTCACTTCTATAACTTAGCATTCCAAAATATTCTCAGTTCTCTAGCACCTCTGTGAACAATTCATATTAAATCAAACCCAGCTCCTTGGTTAACTAAAAATACATGGGCATTACTAAAAAATAGGGATAAGGCATGGAAAACCTGGACAAACACCAGACTCCAACCAGACTTGCAAAAGTATAAACAATTAAGACATTTGGCCAAAAAAACAAATAAATACATATAAGAACAATATCTATTTCAATCCACCCTCCACCTTTAAATCAAATCCCAGCAAGTTCTGGAACTCAGTTAATCGAATATTACACCCAGACTCCCCAAGCTCTCCAAATCCATGTCCTCGCAAAACACACAAGGAAACTGCCACAATCTTTAACTCTTACTTTATTGATTCAATAGCAAAATTGATTAACTCCATCCCCAACCAAGCTATCCATAATCACAGAACCACCACCAAAAGACAGCTCCTTAAATACTTTTTCCTTAAAACCAGTTTCCACCAATTTTATCAAAACACTTTTATCCAAATTAAAACCAGGCTCCACATCTGTTGACAATATCCCCTCTTCTTTCCTACAGATTGCTGCTGATCCCCTTGCTCTTTCAGTTTCTATACTAATTAATCACTGCATCTCAGAATCAACTGTTCCTACAATCTGGAAACAATTCTGTACCCTTCCTATACATAAAGGAGGTAACTCCACAGATACATTCAACTTTAGACCCTTTGCTATACTCTCACCTCTCTCTAATCTTCTTGAAAAATGTATACACAAACAAACAATGCAATACCTACTTCTAGAGAATCTACTCACACCCACTCAACATGGTTTTCGTCCCAACCATAGCACCACTACAGCCGTCCTCTCTTTCCTTAATACTGTATCACTTGCAGAGACAACAGTAAACATATCTCCTGTCTGTTCTTAGACCTCTCAAAGGCCTTTGACACAGTCTCTCATGCTCTCCTTCTGCAGAAACTCACAAACCTTAATTTCTCACTTGCTACTGTATCCTGGTTTAAAGGTTATCTCTCTGATCGCTACCAGTCAGTAAAATGGCATTCAACCCACCCCCCCTTCCTCACCATTAAAACCAGTGTTCCACAAGGATTCATCCTTGGTCCACTATTTTTCAATATCTTTAACAATCTTCTCTCCTCTTCCCATCCTGACTCATCTATTATACAGTATGCAGATGACTCTACAATCATCTCAGTCACTGACTCTATAACTCAACTTGCATCAATTACTTAAACTTCCTTTAACTTGGTAGAAAACTGGCTATCCAGCAACCAACTCATTCTCAATCCAAACAAGACTAAACTACTACTCTTTCTCCAAAAAAAACCTTCACCACATCAAATCATCCTTCACTATACAGTCTCTAAATAATACCCCCATACAGGTAGACAATAGCACAAAGCTACTAGGCATCATCATTGATGACAACTTATAATGTTTGATTTACATATTAACAATTGCATTAAGAAAACACATCAGAAGCTGGTGTTACTGTACTGTAACAAGAAGTTTCTTAATACATAAGGTAAGATAACCCTAACTCTTACCACTTACCCACCTTACTCTATTGTTCTCAAATTCCAACTAACCTTAACACTGGACTATTAGCCAAACTAGAAACAACTTACAACAAGATTGCCAGATTTGCTGCACAGAATATATATGTCACATCACTGTCTCTCTTTGAAAGAACTACACTGGCTTGAACTAGCCTACCTTCTCCTACTAACTCAGACTAAGATCATTAATTCAATTTTCTACAAACCCTCTTATTGTCCAACTCTCTCTACTCTAATCTCCTACTACACCCCAACAAGATCTCTTCGTAGTTCCAGCCAAGGGCTATTACAAATTCATAAGCCTAAAACTAAAATAGGGCAAAATCTCTACAGCTTTAACCCTGCTAAGACTTGGAATAATCTACCACTAGCAATTAGGTCCCTCCAACAACAAAAACAATTAAAAACAGCCACCAAACAATACCTACAAACTAAATGGATATGTCAGTGTAACCATCTGCCATAAACCTGTCTTCTCTAGTTCCTAAATTTAATCCCATGTAAATATGTTTTTATTACTTCTTAAACTTCATTGTAATTATGATTGTATGAGTCTTGCATTATGTACACTTTTTGTGACTTGCCAATGTATTACTACTTTGTATATCAATTTAGTAATCTCTCTTGGAGCTTTTCTCCTTGGGCCTCCACTGAAAAAGGGCTACTTAGTTCATTCGGGGATTCCCGGTCATCAAATGTAAAATAAATAAAATAAATAAATATCACTGGCCATATCAGCTGGACTGGGGAGTCCTTCTTTCTAGCTGGTGTCCTTTGTCTAGTGGAATCCCACCACAGTTTTTAAACATTAGTGATTTTCAATTTAGCCATATTAAATATGTTGATTTGGTAATTTGTTTTCCTGGAGTGCTTGACATCCTGATGGCATCTCCCTTAGTGTACTTGCTGTTTATTAACATGTGCTAAATTGGTTATACATAAAGATGTGCATTTTGTGATTTTGTTTACTCAAATTCTGGCTTTACTATTGTGGATGTGATGATATGTGGTAGTGCCATCTGTGCAAGAGAGAGTAGGGCAGTGCATGTGTAACATATGCAGAGCTAGCTGGAGTTTTGTAAATAATTTTATGTCATTTGACCATCACACTGATTTGTACAGATGCTTGTGTTAAAAATGTGTTTGTAAAGTTGCTTGTGTTAAAAATGCACCAACAGTGGGTCCTGCTGGACAGAAAAGAGATATACATGTATGTCAGACAGTATTATTATAACTGATTAAATGTATATATTCTAACAGAGAATTCTAGAAGAGAAGAGGTTAATCTCAGTCCAGCTAATTTTGAAAAAAAATAGGTTAAAAATAAAATGGGTTGGTCTATGCCATAAAAATTGTATCTTATAGGTCTGAATGCAGCCAGAGAGAAAAATGTCTTGGAAAACCAGGATTAGGAATCTTACTGCATTGTCCTTAGGCATGAACTAATTGCTACCCTGGAAGGATGCAAGTTTTTGAAATTGTTTTATAACTTTCAGATGCTGCAACAGGTCTTAGCAAAGCTCTGGGTATGTATTGTACTAGATTCTGGTGACCAGATGTGATGTCATTCTATAACTAGCACTGAAATGATTTTTTAGATATTAGTGACAGATATGACAGAACTCTTGCAGCAGCACTTTGTTTTCTCGCACCTGACAAGAAAAATTTCTCATAGATATATCACAGAACCTCACACCTCATCTTATCTTGCTGTAGTAAGAAACTCAGCACTCTTCATCTTGCCTTGCTGTAGTTTAGCTATGGAACAGTAATTCTTTAGTCATTCAGGAAAATATAGTGAGATTAGTTGTGCATTGTTTTTCTGCATCTGTGTGAATCTATCCAAATGTGTTATTTTCTATATCTCTTGTGATTGAAACTCTGTTGTTTATTGTAACTAAATATTCAGTATTCTCATGTTTTCTATTTTATTATTTATTATTAAATATTTCTATACCTTTCATTGTGGCTGGTCTTTTAGAGAATACTTTCAACGTTATGAGTACTTATGCTTATTTTAGTGACACTGTGGCTGCTTCTGAAAGTCTTGCTGCATTGGTCAAACTCTACCATTTGTATTAGTATTAATTTTACTCAGTATAATTGGGTACCCTTGTAAGAGCCTTAGAGTAACTGACTGGTGGCAGTTTAATTACCTTATAGTGTGGGCAGAGGGGGCACAACTGTTAAATCTGTGCTAGCCTTTCCCAAGTGTTTGTCTGTGTGTGAAAATCAAATATCCAAGAGTGTGCAGCAACTACTTGGAACAGGGGCACAGTACTCCAATGTGGTCAGTGTAGAGATTTGTTTGGGGCCTGGAGAGAGAGAGTGTGTCCAGCCCCAGGTCTGGAGTGTGCTGTCTGTATGAAGAGATCTGCATCTGAAAATACTGTGTGTATCCATTTTTGTTCCTAGTGGCCATCCTGCACCATTCTCCTTGATTACTGGCCCAGAATAGGGACCATCACATATTGGTGGTAGCTGGATGGGATATTAATTGAACTTCAGTAGCCTGTGGGCAGCCACAAACTAAACATATGGAGTTTCATTTTCACAGCAGTTTTATTTGTTTTTGTTAGTTTAGTTTAGTCATAGAAAGCAGGCAAAGATGTCAGCAAAGGATTCTGACAAGCTGACAAAGAACCAGTTAGACAAGGGGTGTGAAGCCAAAGGATTGGTGCATGCCAACCTGTCTAAAGAGGAAATGATTTCAGCTTTAATTACTGATGCAGCATGGACCAGTAACCAGGATGGTAACCAGTCTGGTGATGGAGATGTGCAGCCTTCAAAATAGGACAGTTCACCTTCATGTCAGAGAATTTAAAAATCCATCTAGAGTTAAAGGGGCTTGAACTGGAGGCCAAACATTTGGAATTAGAATCAACAGAGAGACTGAAGCAGGCAAAACGTATGGAACTAGAATCAGCAGAGAGTCCGTGGTGTTTGGAGGCTGAGAAAAATGAGAGACTGCAGCATTTGGAGTCTGAAGAAAATGAGAAACAGTGCCAACATGAGAGGGAGATGCTGACTCTTCTTCAGGGTCACGAAGGTAATAAGAAAGGGAATAACCACAACCCAGAAGTAATAAAGGTCAGTCAATTTCTTCCACAGTTTACAGAGGTTGATAATTTTGATAATTTTATTCATATATTTGAAAGAGTATGTAAACAGTATACTGTTGAACAAGGTCTTTGGGTACTGCTCCTAACCCCCTTACTCCACGGTAAAGCTGTAACTGCTGTTTTAAAATTGCCTGATACTGACTGTTTAAACTATGATAAAGTTAAACAACATTTATTGGAATGTTTGAAGTTAACACCTGAAGCTTACAGAAAAAGGTTTCATGAGCATAGACAGAAGGCAGATGAAAGTGTATGTGATTATACTGATGAGTTAAGCACTTATTTACATAGAGTGGGGAGTGATAAGATCAAGCCGGAACTTGCCAAAGAGAAAGCTATTTGGGCATGGCCTGCCCCTGTTACCAAAAAGCAAGTGAGGGCATTCATGGGGATAGCGGGGTACTATAGAAAGTTTGTTTGCAATTATAGTACAATAGCTGCACCCCTCACAGACCTGATAATGAAAAATAGGCCAGATAAGGTAGTGTGGATCCCAGCCTGTGAGCAGGCATTCCAAAAGATTAATGGGGTTTGGGAGGACCCCTTGTGTTAGCCAGTCCAGATTACAGTACAGAATTTGTTGTGCAGGTGGATGATTGAAACCATGGGATGGAGGCTGTATTCAGCCAGGTTTCCTCAGAGGGAGAAGAGCACCCAGTTATATGTCTCAGCTGTAGATGCCAACCCAGGGAGGGATGTTATGCAACTGTAGAAAAATAATGTCTAGCCATATTTTGGGCAGTGCAGAAACTTCAGTGATGTCTTTATGGAAGAAAATTCACTGTGGTTACAGACCACAATCCCTTAACATGGTTATGTCATGCTAGCCAGAAAAATGCCAAGTTATTAAGGTGGAGTTTAGGGTTGCAAGCATATGACATGACAGTGCAGCACCACAGTGGGGTCAGCAATGCCAATGCAGATGGGCTGTCAAGACAGGGTGTGGGGTAATGTGTTCCCAGATGGGCTCATTTCTCTCAAGCAACATTTTTCAAGGGTCACCTAAAAAACTAGCTTGAGTATTCAAAGGGGGGAGAGATGTGATGATATGAGGTAGTGCTATCTGTGCCAGGGAGACTAGGGCAGTTCATTTGTAACATATGCCAGTATAGCTTGCTGGAGTTATGCAAATAATTTTTTGTCATTTTAATATCACACTTATTTGTACAGATGCATATGTTAAAAATGTATTGGTAAAGTTGCTTGTGATATAAATGCATCAACAGTGGGTTCTGCTGGACAGAAAAAAGATATACATGCATGTCAGACAGTATTATAATTGATTAAATGTATAGGTTCATAGCTTCATATGTAGGTACTAGGCTATCTGCCTGAAGGCATTTATAAGCCTAGCTGGAATGTGTTGGCTTTCGCCGCCCCCTTAGATTAGTTCCCTGTGCCTCTGTCCAGCAGAGCCATTGAAGTGATCCCTGGGCTAAACTTTCTGTTTCCCATCCACTCGTCGAGGTTTCTCTTGAAGAGGGTTAGCAAGGAGCTCTGCCTAATATAGATTGGAATCTTGTTCTAGAGCATGGGAAGTCTCTGGGACAGGAATCTATCCCTCCAGCATGTCCTATTTATTGTTGTGGTGAGGTTTAGATCCCTGGAGCGTGTGGCTCGAGGGGATATGGTTTTCTTTAAGTGGAGCATGTCCATCAATTCTGGGTTGGACATGGCCTTGTATGTCAGGCAGAGATCACCTCTGAGTAGGCGGTATGCAACTGAGTACAGCTGGAATTTCTTCAGTCAAGCTGCATAGGGCATCTGCTTGAGGCCAGTGATCCTCTTGGTGAGGTACTTCTGTGGTCTTTCCAGTTGTTGCAGGTGTTTTGTAAGGTACAACCCAAATGGGGCATTGTACTCTATGATGGGTCTGATGAGTGATGCGTAGAGGGGCTCAATAACCTCTTTCGATCTGGATGCAAACCCTTTTGTGATTAGGTGGGCCACATAGGATTTTCTAACCACTTTGGCAATGTGATTATCAAAGGAGAGATTACTATCTACTTAGGTCCCCAGATCCCTTATTACGTCTTCCATATTTAGGGGGCTACCACCTATGTGGTAGTTTGTGGGTACTTTGTTTTTTCTAAAGGGGATGACTATGCACTTTTTGGCATTTAGCTTGAGGCCATGGTTTTGACACCAGGTATCTGTCTCAGTGAGACCCTTTTGGAGGATGTCTGTGTCAGCCGGAGAGTCAATTATAGCCGCTAGTTTGCAGTTGTCTGCGAACTTGGTCAGCCATAGTCCTCTTGTGCTTGCCTGTACCTCTGAGAAGTATATGCCGAACAGGAGGGTTCCTAGGACTGAGCCCTGGGGAACTCCACTTGTAACCAATTTAGAGTCAGACCTAGCTCCTGCAACTCTTGCCATGTGGGTTCTGTCCATGAGCCAGTTGGCAACCCATCTCGTGACATAGGGGTTTATGTTCAGGCTGGTGAGCTTGTCTATAATACCTGAGTGGGGAATGGTGTTGAAAGCCTTTGCAAGGTCTAGGTAGGCTGTGTGGACCACCTTTCCCTCATCTATAGCCTTGGTAACTGTCTCAAAGAAGTCCATCAGGTTTAGGAGGCATGATCTGCCCTTAACAAAGCCAAACTGAATAGGGTCCAGTATTTGGAGGTTTCTAATGTCTCTGTTAATGAGATCCATGATGATGCACTCCATAGCTTTGCAGACCAAGCTAGTTAGGCTTAAAGTGTGATAGTTCCTGGGGTCCATTGTGGCTCCACCTTTGTGGAATGGAATAACCGTTGCTGTGCACCACTCTGTGGGCACATAGCCTGTGGAGAGGCTGAGTTTAACAGTGTGTTTAGGTGAGGGGTTAGTTCATCTTTGAGCTCATGTAAGATGCAGCCTGGGACACCATTTGGTCCCATTGATGCTGTGTTTTTGGCTTTGGAAGGGCTGTTTTAACCTGAGTGTCTGTGATTTCAGGGGCACTAAATTCTTCTGGTATAGTTATGGGCCCTTTTGGAGGTGAGAGGGGGGGTGAAGTTTACACTGAACCTGTCTGCCAGGATGTTGGTTATATCAGTAGGTTCAGTGTATTTTGTGCCATTCTGCACTAACTCCAAGCAGATCTGAGATTTGCCACTTAGATTTTTGACATAGCTAAAGAATGCCTTGTGGTTATCTTTTGAGTCTATGGCAATTTTTCTTTCGAAGCTAGCCTTGGATGATTTTATGAGGGAACGTAGTTTCTTGCTGATACTGATCAGGGATGTCTTCCCTTCTTGGGATTTTACTTTTTTCTGTACTAGTTTCCTCCTTCTATTGTATAGCTTGTTTATGGCAGGGGTCCGCCAGACTGGTTTCCTTTTTTTGGAGGAGTGAGTCTTGGTTTTATTTGGGATAGCACAATCCATGCATTCTTGTAGGTGCCCATAGAGTGCATTAGTAAAGGAGTTTACAGCTTGGACCATGTTATCCTTTAGCATGGGGGCTTTGAAACTTCCCACCTTGGTCTTAAATAACGTGAAGTTTGCTTTTGAAAAGTTTTTCACGGTGGTTTCTTTGACCAGGGGTGGTGGCAGAATGTGGATATCCAGAGTGATTAGTTTATGGTCAGATCTAACCAACGAGGGGTTGACCTTTGGTGTGGAACACTGGTCACCCATGTTGGTGATGACCAGGTCCAATATGTTGTCACCTCTGGTGGGGGTGTTGACCAGTTGATCCAGGGCGATTGAGTTTATAAATTCTAGGAAATATTGGGCAAGGAGTTTGTACTTGAGTAGTTCTCCCAGTTAATGTTTGGGTAATTGAAATCACCCAATATCAGGGTGTTTGGTAGGACCTTTATGTTTCCCAGTGTTTCCAGGAATGCTGAGTTGGGGTCCTGGGACAGGTGGGTGATCTGTAGCAAGCTATAATTTGAATAGCAGTTTTGCCCATTGTTAGTTGCACGTGGATGATCTGTGAAGCATCGTGCTGTGCCACTAACCTGGAGATGTGGGTATCCTTGATGAATATGGATACTCCCCACCTTTTGTATTTTGGTCCGAGTTTTGTGGCCGAAATGTATGGTATGAATTGTAGCCTGGTAGTACTGGGGTGCTATCTGGAGCCTTAAACCAGGTTTCTGTTACTGCACATATATCAATTTTCTCCATGCTGAGGAGTGCCTTGAGTGCATGCATTTTGAGGTTTAGACTTCTAGCATCACCCTCACTTTTTTGTTACTTTTGCTATTTACGGTGGTAGGTTTGTCTTTTGAGCCTTGCCTAAAAAAGGTACTATGGGGTTGGTAAGAGCCTTGGCCAGTATTCGAAAGCCTAAGGGTGACAGGTGCAAGCCGTCACTAGTGAAGCAGCGTGGCTTGTCGAGCATGTCATCCCAGGCTGACAGACACTGGATCCCCTTTGAATGACACCAGAAACTTAGCCAATTGTTGAAATTGATATTTTTTCTCTATACTGTGGTATCATTCTTGGTGCGGGCAGGATACTACTCAGGGTCAGGGTCATACCTACCTGGGCTACGTGATCAGAGAGCTCCTCCATGTCTCTTTTCATGTAGTCCAGGGAGGTACAGCTCAGGTCATTCACACCAACATGGACAGTGACAGAGTCATATTTGTACTTGTTCTGGAGTGACCTGAGTGCTTGTGTTATGTGGCGGATCCTGGAACCTGACCGGCAGCTAACAGTAACCTTCTCCTTGTTCAGCCTAGTGAGTGGGACGTCAGTGTGCCTGACTAAAGAGTCACCTATTACTAGTGTGCTCAGTATGTTATTTTGCCTTAAGGGCTGTGATTGTGTGGCACACTGGTTTTATGAAGTATGTGTTTCATGGTTTGTGTTAGGGGGGGTGGAGTTTTCTTGGATGTCTGCTTTGGAGGTCCTTGTTGCTTCTGCAGATTTTTATTTAGAGCCTCAGAGTATGTTTTCATGTATTTATGTGTGTTTTTTGCCGGTGCTGGTTTCATAGGTCTATGTGAGACTGGTGGTGTGATGCAAGTAATTCCCTTCTCCTCTTGACTGCCTGGTCCAGTCTTGGTTTGAGAGAGCTTAGCTTCCAGTTTGGCTGTATAATTGCATCTCTCGCATGTATTAGTGTTTAGTGGAGGGAGGAGAGGGTTGTCTATGTACATGAGGTAGTTGTAACATTGCCTCAGAATGCCCAGATTCACCAGTTGGACTGGAGAGTACACCTGAAGCTGCCCTTTGGACATGCCTGGACAGGTACAGTGAACTGTTTTACTGATTGGCTGGTACGGTCGAATAGAGAGCCTTGTCCTTTTCTACAGTATAGGAGGGGTCTAATGCTAAGGTTTATTAGTGCTTGCTATGAGTTTTGAGTAAGTGCCGATATGAGAAGTAAATGGTTTTAGTGCTTAAGTTGAAAGTTTGTCTAGTTGTGGAGCTGGGAATAGCTATAGCCTAGCTAACCAGCGCTGCCCGGCGTGCAAAACTGTGCAAATTTGGGTTTTATAGCAGGGAAATGAAAGAGATAGAAATTAGCCCAAACTGACCAATAAACTACTAATTTCTGGGCTGAAACCACTCCTCCAGGGACCGATAGGCTGCTCAAAGCTCCCTCTCTCACAGTGAACAGAGAAACTTCCTTCTATCCAAGTAAGGTATAGGCAAACACTGAAACTTGTAACACAGCCCTGAATTCAGCACTAACTTGAAAACTGGACTATACTAGCTTAGAAAGGCAGGAAAACAAGTATTTTTTTTTTTAGTTTTTTTTTTGTTTTTTTCAAAAAATAAAGCAGATACAATCAAAAAACATTTTAAATGCACATAAATGGCTATCACACTTGAGTATGTAGCCTACAACAGTTAAACAGGTAATTTAAACACAAAAACGACTTTGTTAAAGTGCAGGCAGTAAAATAAGTAGAATATGTAGCTGAAACAAGCTTTGTAAATCACAGAAACTCTAGAAAATCGGTGTTTTAGGCAGAATTAGCTAAAGGCAGCAAGAAAATTCAGAAAAATGATACTTAATCACTCCAAAGTCTCTCTTTTGTCTCTCTGCTGCTGTAGAACTCTGCAGGGCACCAGGCAGGAGTTTGCTGAGCTGTATACTAGCACAAAAACCTTGCAAATGTGGATTTTATAGCAGGAAAATGAAAGATATAGAAATTAGCCCAAATTGGCCAATAAACTACTAATTTATGGGCTGAAACCACTCCTCCAGGGACAGATAGGCTGCTCATAGCTCCCGCTCTTACAGTGAACAGAGAAACTTTCTTCTATCCAAGTAAGGTATGGGCAAACACAGAAACTTGTAACACAGCCCTGAATTCAGCACTAACCTGAAAACTGGACTATACTAGCTTAGAAAGGCGGGAAAACAAGTATATATTTTTTGTTTTTTTGTTTTTTTTTTTTAGAAAATAAAGCAGATAACAATCAAAAAAACACTTTAAATGCACAGAAATGGCTATCACATGTTTTAACAGAAAATTCTGGAAGGGAAGAGGTTAATCTCAGTGCAGCTAATTTTGAAAAATATGTTGAATATTAAATTGGTCTGTTTAGGCCATAAAGATTTTATCTTACAGGCCTGATTGCAGCCAGAGACAAAAATGTCTGGGAAACCAAGACTAGGAATCTTATTGTATTGTTCTTAGGAGTTAATGAATTGCTTCCCTGAAAGGGTGGGCGTTTTTGAAAATTTTTTGTAGCTTTCAGATGCTGCAACAGATCTTAGCAAAGCTCTAAGTGTGTATTGTACCAGATTCAGGTGACCAGATGTGATGCTGTTATATAACAACCACTGAAATGATTCTTTAGGTTCATAGGTTCATAGGTTCATACTAGGCTATCTGCCCAAGGGCATTTATAAGCCTAGCCCATAGTTATGTCGCTTTACCACCCCCTTTTTGAATAAAAAAAAACTATGCCTATTTTGTTTTCTCTGTGCAACTGAGCAGTGACACTGAAGTAATGGGGGGGTATATCGATTCCCCATCCATTGGTCAAGATTCCTCTTGAACAAGGCCAGCAGCCACATGCCTCTCTCTGCCTTTGTATTCATTTGTAGTGTAAGGAGTCTCTGGTCTCTGGGTGGTGAATCTGTCCCTCTCTAACCGTCTCTTTATAAACCGTGTCAGTTTTGGTTCTCCCTTTGTTGATGAGGGGATCTGATTTTTTCTTTTGAGGTGAAGCATATTCATCATATGACATGGGGCAATGGTTGGCAGCAGTGACAGGTGAGCAGTTATAGTTAGTAGCTGGAGCTGAAGGGCATTTTAGCTCCGGCAGCATTTTTGATTTAGTTATTTGGAGGATTTTTCCTTTTTCCTTTCTTTTTTTGGGGCCTTCTTTTGCAGCAGGTGTGTCTGGTCAGATACATTCCGGGCAATGATAGGTCAATGATTGGGCTAATACATGAAGTGATGAGTACATGAGTGATGGGGATCATTGATTATGATTGATCCTGATTGAAATCTTGTGGAGCAATAGTATTGGCAAACTTCTCCTAACTACCAACTTGGGTGATGACTCAAATGAAACTCAACTGGTCAACTTGGGTCCCCTGATCCCCTGATGACTTTTTCTTTGTTTCAGGTATATGGTAGCTAGGGTATGGTTTTGTTTTTCCCGGTTGGCATGACTATGCATTTTTGGCGCTTTGGCTTTTTAACTTCAGGCTGGGGCCATGGGCCAGAGATGTGGAGTCTTATTCTTCTGTGAGGCCCTTCTGGAGGATAATTTAGTGCTGACATGCTTTTCTGTGCAGTCATCTGCAAACTTTGTCAGCCATAAATGTGTTTGTTTTGCTTGTACTTGAGCTCTACCCAAGCCGAACAAGAGTCTGGACCCAGGACTGATACCCTGCTCCACACCTGTGACTTCGAGGAGTTTGACAGCTTGCCCAGTTCCACAACCCAGCTGGTTGTGTAAACCAATACATCTGCCAAATAGCTCTTGCTGCTGATGGGCTGTGAGGTATGCTGGATGAGGTTTTCATGCAAGGTTTGCCAAGTGTTGGGTCTTTGGGGTTGGTGTGTCTTGGCTGTAGCCAGGTCGCATCTTGGCTTATAATGGCCTTGCCTTTGTCTCAAAAAGTCAACCAAGTTTAAGAGGCAGGATCTGCCTTGACAAAGCCAAAACTGGTTGGATCTTAAGTCTGCAAGTTCCTATGCATCTATGGGTTCCCAGTTCATATGGCTTGATTTCCCAGTGCTTGATAAGGCTTGTCAAGCTAATGGGGCGGGGTAATTTCCAGGGTCTGTGGAGGCCGCCTCTGAGAAGTGGGACCACAGCCTGGCGCCGCCTCTGTCCTAAGCAGCCAATTGTGAGGTGGGGCTAAGATTAAGGGCACAGCTAACCCTAAGAATTTGTCCCATTGCTAAGTGGGGCAAAGTTAACAGTCGTGGATCACCATCCGTCCCATGGATGCTGTGTTTTTGCCCTTTGAAGTGAGGCTCTTTTTCACCCATGTCTGTTTTGGCTGGGGGCTAGCTCTCTGGGAATAGTTTGCACTTTGGGGGGAGGGGGCCTTTGGTTATAATGTCAGCTACATTATTTTAAATTAACATAGCAGTAGTATATTCAGTTTGTCTTTAGAATAAGTTACTAAAAGAAGGCACCTCTTTCTTTTTGGAGAATATTAAGCTTTTTTAGCTTTTTACTTTTTTTGATCAAAGGTTGAGATGATTGCTCTTTTTATCCTTATGATTTTTCTTGTCTTTTTTTGTTAGGATTTTTTTTTTCAGGTTTCTTACCTTTCTTTGATTTAGTTCTGGCCTGTGCATGGGCCTCTTTTTTTTGTGCTGCTTTGTTTTGGTTTGGTCCTTTGTTGTAGAGCTTGTTTATGGCTGGGGAGATGGTTAGTTGAGTGTTGTTTTTCCTAGACCATGGGGTAAGTTAGGAAGCTTTTTGTATGTTTTTTACTGTGTGAAGAGGGAGTGCACAAGCTGGACTGACTGACTCAGAAGTGTGAAAGAGACCACACAGAAGTTTTCTTTTGTGAAAGGGGGGTTTTTGAGAAGTGGTCTTTTTGTGGGATGAGGATGAGGATCTTTTGAGTGAGGGGTTTATGATCTCATCTTCACTTAGCTTATGGTGAGTTGGGGTGGCGAGGAGAAGTTTTTTATGAACATTTTGTGATGATGGTTAGATGTTGTTCCTTGGCAGTTGAGTTTATGAACTTTTTCCTCTTGTGGGTGGTTGGTGAGTGAGTGTTCTTCCCAGTTTTTAGTTACTCCAGGAATCTTTGGGTGTGAGGTTCCTTTTAGGACAGTAGTTGTGGGTCTTGAGTAGTTTGGTGTTTAAGAGAAGTTCCCAATGTTTTCTGTTTCTGCTATGAAGGCTATGTGAGGTTCCTGAGTTTGGCCAGCACTCGGTTAATTGCACAGCAGTCCTCTCTGCTATGGTTTGCACCTCCTTGGATTTCACCTGATGGTAGGTTAAATGGAACTTTATGGCCTCGGGCGAACGTGTTAGTCTTGGGTGTCTCATGGGTGTGCTTTATGAATATGTTTCTTGGTGCTGTCCGGATTGTGGGTTTGAACAAGATGAGTGAGGCTCAGAGAAAGGATCTGTTAGTTAGATTGCTCTCACAGCACAGACTACTATGTTGAGTCATTGTCACAGCACAGGAGGAGAGCATGTGGTGGCATTTTTGAGACCGTTTTTTTTGGTTTTCTTGAGATTGGGGGTGGCAGAGCCTTGCTTACTACCTAGTTTTTTCCTTTTGCGTTTTGCAAAGAATTTTGAGCCTGGTGCAAAAGGCATAAGCATCCAGTGCCCAGCACACAGGGTGGAAGTGTCCAGGGTGGCAGAGCATGTTTGTCCCTTGCTAAGCACCAGATCCCCTTGAGACAGACATTGATCATCAGCCTATTTGATCCATTATCATCACACAAGGTTAAGCCTATATTATCTAATCAGAGGAAGGAGAGGTATCCTCTATGTAGGAGGGTGAAGCCCGTGATAGGTAGATATTAGTGAGAGATATGATGGAACTCTCGCAGCAGTGCTTTGTTTTCCAGAACCTGACAGGAAAGATCTCTCACAGATATCTCACATAAGTACAAATCTCATCTTGCCTTGCTATAGCAAGCAAGTAAACTAGGGAACAGTAATTATTTAGTCAGTCAGGAAAATATAATGAGATTAGTTAGGTATTGTTTTGCTGCATCTGTATGAATCTAACTGTGTTATTTTTATATCTCCAGTGATTGAAACTCTGGGGTTTATTGTAACTAGATATTCAGTATTCTCATGTTTTCTATTTTATTTATTATTAAACATTTCTATACCTTTCATTGTGGCTGGTCTTTTAGAGAATGCTTTTAACATCTTAAGAGTACTTATGGTTATTTTAGTGACACTAAGGCCACTCGCAAAAGCTTTGCTGCATTGGTCAAACTCTATCATTTGTATTAGTATTAACTTTACTTAGTATAATTGGGTACTCTTGTACCCAATTGCCTTACAATGGCTGACTGCTCACAGTGTAATTACCTAATAGTCTGGACAAAGGGGGCACAGCTGGTATGTCTGTGCCAGCCTTTCCCAGGTGTGTGTGTGTGTGTGTGTGTGTGTGTGTGTGTGTGCGTGTGAAGATCAAATATCCAAATGTGTGTTTTGGCTACTTGGAACAGGGATACAGTGCTCCAGTGTGGAGTCTTGTTTGGTCCCTGGAGAGAGACAGAGAGTCCAGCTGCAGGTCTGGAATGGTGCAGAGAGCTGCATATGAAAATACTGTGTGTATGCATTTTTGTTCCTAATTGCCATCCCTCAGCAGTGTCAGTGGTGAGGACTGAGGCTCCTTGATTACTGGCCCAGAGTAGGGACTGTCACAGTGGATGAAAGTGCTAAGTAAATTATTTGTATCTGCAGTATTGTACACTTTTTTGTTTGAGGTGTGTTTACAATAGCACACACTAAGAGTTCATTGCTGTTTTGTTTTGTTACTTGAATTTGTTGTCTCCTATGTTATTGCTGATTCCAGGAGTCACTATCAGTAAGGATGGCATTTTACATGCTAGTAATGTTGTCAGTATTTCATTATTTTTCTGTTCTGGACTTGACTTTGTACAATGGTTCCAATGATGGTTCTAAACATTTTGATATCAGTTTTATCTTTGGCAGCACTATAAATACCCCATTTTTAGTTGTTTGTTCATTGCTAATCAAAGCTTGTTTTAATCTGATGTTCTTGTCAGTCTTATATGACTTGCTACTGTATATAGTAACTTTTGGTGCAGCAGTTTACATCATCTGATGGTTTATGGTCCTTAATACTTTTTGATAGATACGTAGCTGTAATGGACCCACACTTGCTGCAGGCTGCAGTTTTTGGCTGTTAATTGCACAGAAGTACATTGCATATGACTGAAATTATATTGTTTCTGCATTTTTTTGTCTGAATACTGTTCTTATTCAGCTAGAAATGCGATTTCTGTTCTGGCATATTTAGTTTCCTTGGAGATAAAGATCTGTACTGTGAGCTGGATTTGACTTGACGCATCGTGAAACTTTTGCTGTTATTTAATTCACTGAAGCCTAAACTGCATTTTCTGTATGTTCCCACTTCTCACCCACAGCTCCTTATGGCAGCCAGAATGTTTTTGGGTCTGGCTTCTTTAACTAAGTGACATGCCAGTTAATAATAGGCAGTATTAGAAAGGGTAAAGAGTTATTAACAAAATGGCACTATGATTTTTAGTCTAGGATGTCCTGCAGTGGAGAAATTAATCTTTGTCACTTATTATTCACATTTTCATATTTATAATGCATATTTTCATAATTGAAAGACCTACATGATGTTGAAGTATATAGTGTGAAAGACCAGTGTGGGAAACAGGACAATTCACTGCCAATGCTGGTTTATATCACACTATAGTGGAAATATTGCTAGTTGTTTGCCAGTAATCATGAAATAAGTAATATTTCTATATGTAAATACTTCAAAAATGAAGTTTATTACAAATTGTTGCATGACATGAGGTAAAGCCTTAGATGTTGTTGAAGAAAGCTGTCATTGATATTTGCATGTCTTGAGAGATATACAGTATTATTTAATTAGCCAATTATACAATTAAGCATATGTTTTCATATTTTTGAACTATCTCAAGCCTATCTACCACAAGATGAGTGGTTTCTGGCCCAGAAATTGTAGTTTATTGGCTGTTTGTGCAATTTTTCTATCTCTTTCAACTTTCTGGTTTAAAAGCCCATATTTGCACTTGTTTCCAGCCTTCCCTGTAACTAGTCTAGTCAAGATACATATTTGCTGTATCCAGGACTGTTTGTAAGCTTCTGAGTAGTGCCAAAGTCTGCTCTTCAATTTTTCCCTTAGATCTGCTAGTTCTCTCTTCTCCTGCACTTTTACTAGCGTATTAGTTTAACACTTTACCAGACTTCTTGTAGCAATTATTGTAGCACACAAAAGTTCTACCAGCCCTAAACATTCTACAAGGAAACAGCTCCCATACTTATTATTAATGCCCACCCCTCCAGGCATGTCTAAAGGTCAGTTCCCTGTACTTTCTCCTATTAACCTGGTGAACCTGAGCATCCTGAGGCAATGTAGCAACTGCCTCATGTACACTGACAACCCTCTCCTCTTACCTCCCAACACTCAGACTTGCAAGAGATGTGCTTATATATCCAAATTGGAAGCCATATACTCTGCAGTCAAGACCAGAATAGCTGGTCAAGAGAAGGTCAACCCTTGCACCACAACACACAGCATCACTGCCTTCACATAAAAACACAAACCACACACCTTCCTTCGCTGAGGCTCTCAATAAAAATCTACCCAAACAGCAGAGACCTCCAAGGCAGAAACGCACTCAACCACCACAATATAACACTAATCATGAGACACATAACTCTCCTAAACACTGTGCCACTCAACCGAAGCCCCTAAGGTAAAACAGCATGCCCAACACACTACTCATAGCTGACTCAATAGTGAGGCACACTGATGTCCCACTCACTAGAATAAGTAAGGAGAAAGTAACAGTAAGCTGCCTGTCAGGAGCCAGGGTCCAGCACATAATGTATGCACTCAGGTCCCTCAACAACAGGTACAAATATGACTCTGTTATTGTACATGTGGGTGTGAATGACCTAAGACGTACCTCCCTGGACTACATGAAAAGAGACATGGAGGAGCTCTCAGATTATGTAGCCCAGGTGGGTATGACCCTAGCCCTGAGCAGCATCCTACAATCACCCAGAATGATACCAAAGAACAAGCAGAAAATGATTGATTTCAACAATTGGCTAAGTTTCTGGTGTTATTCTAAGAGGATCCAGTATCTGTTTGCCTGGCATGACATGATTGACAGACCTCGATGCTTTGCCAAAGATGGCCTGCATCTGTCAACCCCGGGCTTCCGGATACTGGGCAAGACTCTTGCCACCCCCTATAGTGCCTTTTTTAGGCAGTGTTCCAAAGACCAAATCACCACCGTAACAGCTACAAACAAATGCAATCTGAGGGTCATGCTGCTCAATGCTAGAAGTCCAAATCTCAAAATGCACTCACTCGAAGCATTCCTTAAAATGGAGCACATCAACAATTGTGTTGTAACAGAGACATGGTTCAAGGCAGCAGAAAGCACCCCTGCACTACCAGGCTATACCTCATTCCACACTTTTCAGCCCCAGAACTTTGGCCAAAGATCCAAAGGTGGTGGTCTTTCCATATTCATAAAGGATGCACACACCTCCAGACTGATTGCCAAACACAATGCATCTGAGATACGTCAGGTGCAGCTAACATTGGGTAAGAAAGTGATTCAGGTTGTAGCCTGCTATAGGTCCCCAACCATGTCCCAAGACTCACACTCCATGTTCTTAAGCACCCTGGAGAATATTAGGGTCCAACCCAATACTCTCATACTGGGTAACTTCAACTACCCCTCCATTAACTGGGAAAACTACTCACGTATCAATATACTTGCCCAACGTTTCTTGGAATTCATTAATTCCAATCACCTGGACCAGCTCGTTCTTACCCCCACTAGAGGTAGCAACATCCTTGACCTGGTCATTACTAACATGGGCAACTGTTGCTCTACACCAGTAGTCAAATCCTCCCTGGTTAGATCTGACCATAAACAATTACCTTAGAAATCCACATTGTTCCCACCCCCCACACCCCTGCAAAGGTAGCCACCATGAAAAACTTCTCCAAAGCTAATTTTGGGCTCCTAAAAACAGAGGTGACTAACTTCATGGTGCCCATACAAATGGAGAATAGTTGCATGACTGCTGAATCATGCACCAATGTACTGTATGAAGACGTACACAAATGCAAGGATCTTGCCATACCCAATAGAACCAGGACACTCTCCTCCAAAAAAGGGAAGCCAATCCGGTGGTCTCCTGCCATAAACCAACTCTACAATAGAAGGAGGAAACTGATGCAGAATAAGGTGAAGTCCCAAGACTGGAAAAACTCCCTTATCAGCCTCAACAAAATGTTGAGATCCCTCTTTAAATCCTTTAAAGCTAGCTATGAAAACAAAATTGTAGCAGATAGTTAAGACAGCCACAAGGACTTCTATAGTTATGTAAAGAATCTCCACGACAATACCCAGATTTGCTCTGAGCTACTGCAGAATGGTACCTCCTATACCGAGCCAACATATATTGCCTATATACTGGCCAACAGATTCAGTGCCAACTTTACCCCTTTCTTCCCCCCACAAATGACCAATCACAATACCAGTAGATTGCCAGGCACCCAGTATTACTGCTGCACAGGTTAAAAGAGCACTGTCCAAGATGAAGAATACAGCTTCTATGGGACCTGACAATATCCCTGGTTGTGTTCTACATGAACTACAGAGTGAAATGGCACCTCACCTGTGTGCCCTGTTCAATCATAGCCTCACCTCAGGCTTTGTCCCTACCGAATGGCACACTGCTACAGTCATCTCTCTCCACAAAGGAGGAGTGACTACGGACCATCGGAACTATACCCTGATTAGCCTGATGAGTCTGATATTCAAAGCTATGGAATGCATCATCATGGACCTAATAAACAAGGATATAGGGAATCTCCAAACTCTGGATCCTGCACAGTTTGATTTTATGAAGGGTAGATCATGCCTGCCCAACTTGGTTGACTTCTCTGAGTCAGTAACCAGAGCTGTGGATGAAGGCAAGGTGGTTCATACAGCCTACCTTGATCTGGCCAAGGCCTTTGATACCATTCCCCACTCAGGAATTACAGAAAAACTCAATAAGCTAGGCAACAATCCCTATATCACTAAGTTGGTTGCAGATTGGCTCACAGATAGAACCCACAGTGTGAAAGTAGCGGACTCCAAGTCAGACTGCTGACCAGTCACAAGTGGAGTCCCACAGGGTTCAGTCCTGGATCCTCTCCTGTTTGGTATCTACTTCTCTGAAGTCCAGGCCAACACAAAGGTAGTCTGGCAGACATATTTTGCAAACGATTGCAAGTTGGGAGCTATTATTAATTCCCCAAGTGATTTTGACATCCTACAGAAAGGCCTCACTGAGACCAACGACTGGTGTCAGAACCATGGCCTTAAACTCATTGCCAAAAAATGTGTTGTCATCCCCTTGGGAAAAACCCAGTTCCCTTGAATTACCACATTGATGGAAGTCCACTGAACACAGAAGGCATTGTAAGAGATTGGGGAACACAGGTTTACAGCAACCTCCCTTTTGACCACTACATTGCCACTGTGGTCAGAAAGTCCTTCTGTGTGGCACATCTCATTACTAAAAGTTTTGGATCCAGGAAGAAAGAGGTCATTGTCGGCCTCTACTCTTCCCTCATTAGGCCAATCATTGAGTACAATGCCCCATTTGGCATGTACCTCACTAGACACCTGCAACAACTGGAGAGGCTGCAAAAGTACCTCACAAAGAGGATTCTAGGCCTTAAACACCTGGCCTATATGGACAGACTAAAAAAACTCCCAACTATTCTTTGTCTCATATCGCCTACTTAGAGGCGATCGCTGCTTGACTTACTAAACCATGTCTGACCCAGCTCTATTAGAAATTCTACATCTAAAGAAATCCCAATCCCTCTGCACCAAATGCTCCCAAGACCTCACCCTCATTACCACAATCAACAGAATATGCTGGAGGGACAGATTCATAACCCAGAGACTGCCCATGCTATGGAACAGACTCCCCATGCATATCAAGCAGAGCACCTCACTGAGCCTCTTCAAGAGAAATCTTGATGAGTGGATGGGTAATAGAAACTTCACCTGGGGATCACTCCAATGGCTCTACTTGACAGAGACAGTGGGAACTAAGGTCAGGTGGCACTATGCCAGGGAAATCCTATGGCTAGGCTTGTAAAGGCCCCAGGGCCATTAGCCTAGTGCACACCTATGAACCTATGAAGATGCACTTAAATAGAAATTCATCATTGTCATGAGAAAGCTTAGAACTGATTAACAAAAATGTGCCAGCAATATATGTCTAGGTTGTACGGTTTTCAAGATACAAACATTTGTTTTTGAAAGTTTGCAGAAATATAGTTTGGGTTTGTGTGAATTATAATAGATTACAGTATTTATGGAAAGGACTGTGAATGCACCAAATATCATCATTGTAAAGAAGAACTCTCACTGACAACATTGCTATTTGAACAAGTTTAATAGCTTTCATTGTTCACAAAATGTTTACATTTCCTTATATTATGCTTTTTAAATTTATTTTTCAAGAAATGCTCTGGAATGGAAGGTGAGTGTAGGCTGCTAGAGTTGTGACATCTCACATCACTTAGGAGTTATAGAGTTAACTGGTCCTGGGCAGTGTTTGTATTAGGGAGCCTGAAAGCCCAGTCCTTTAAGGTGTCATCTGTTATTTTCAACATTGCTAGGCTGTCATATTGTACTTTATGTATTTATTTATTTATTTTGACATTTTTAACTGGGTTTGTCTGACTAAGCATGACCCCATTTTCAGCAGTGGCCCCACGGAGAAAACTAACATACAGAGCACTTATCGAAGCATAAATAATAGTGAGGACAGAAAGCTTCAAATACAAGACAAACTAATACAGAGGTAACTGTAGATGCCAATAAAATCTAAAACACAATAAATTAATATATGCATACATACCAATAAATAAATACATAAATAATTGTATATGTAATTGTACATATATAAGGTTATACTATCATTTTTTTTTGAACTGACCAGTTTGTATTTTTAGGCCTTAAATGTAAGTCACTTAGTAAAGAGTTGAAGTGTGGTGATATCATTGTATACACTGTAAATGCTTGTTACTGATGTGTATGGCTTACGAATTTTATCACTTAGTAAAGAGTTGAAGTGTGGTGATATCATTGTATACACTGTAAATGCTTGTTACTGATGTGTGTGGCTTAAGAATTGTATCACTTAGTAAAGAGTTGAAGTGTGGTGATATCATTGTATACACTGTAAATGCTTGTTACTGATGTGTATGGCTTACGAATTGTATCACTTAGTAAAGAGTTGAAGTGTGGTGATATCATTGTATACACTGTAAATGCTTGCTACTGATGTGTACGGCTTACGAATTGTATCACTTAGTAAAGAGTTGAAGTGTGGTGATATCATTGTATACACTGTAAATGCTTGTTACTGATGTGTACGGCTTACGAATTTTATCACTTAGTAAAGAGTTGAAGTGTGGTGATATCATTGTATACACTGTAAATGCTTGTTACTGATGTGTATGGCTTACGAATTGTATCACTTAGTAAAGAGTTGAAGTGTGGTGATATCATTGTATACACTGTAAATGCTTGTTACTGATGTGTATGGCTTACGAATTGTATCACTTAGTAAAGAGTTGAAGTGTGGTGATATCATTGTATACACTGTAAATGCTTGTTACTGATGTGTATGGCTTACGAATTTTATCACTTAGTAAAGAGTTGAAGTGTGGTGATATCATTGTATACACTGTAAATGCTTGTTACTGATGTGTATGGCTTACGAATTTTATTTCCATTATTTTGGCACATTTGTTGCTCTAAAAATAGAAAAAAGAAAGAAAGAAAAATGTACCTCAAAAGGTTGAGGACAAAAAAAGGACTATTGCAGCTGCTTAAATAACTGCTGTTAATGCATTCATGCCCATTCCTTAACACTTCTGAAGTTCTGACTAAAAATGTCCCCAAACAGCTTATACCTGGGACAGCTACACCCTGCTATGTTACTGCTGCCAGGTCAGAGAGATTCCTAGTATGGTTTGTTTAGTAATTACATTTTGGAGTATCTGGCTGGAGATAATATTTACCTCTTAACTGATCAATGCTCAAGATACTGAGGGTGATGTGAAGAGTCACTGGGCTTGAACTTTAAGAGGTTCATTTTTACCTGGTCAGACCTGGGGGTCCTACATCAGAATGATGGTTACTGGGGGTGCCTCCTCTGCAAGAAGCACCACTGGGACAGGGACTCCCTCTTGCCTATTGTCAGTACCTTTAGACTTAAATTCCAATCTCTAACTGATAGACAGGTTCACCAAGTACCTGAATAAGACATTAGTCTTTAATGATAAGTTCATTTGGAACAAATCAGGGCTTGTCTCAGATTTGCTTGGCAAAATAGATCTGGCATTTATTTTAGAAATGTTGCTAAATGAGAAATGTGGTTGACATTTTGAACTGCCTACTCATTCATATCTGCAGGTTATTCATACTAGTAGGTAAGATGATATCTGGGGAGGGTGATGGACATTTGTTTATCTGGTCTCTGGTGATGGTCATTCATTTTTCTGCTCTCTGTTGACGGCCATTTGTTTTTCTGCTCTCTGGTGACAGCCATTCGTTTTTCTGCTCTCTGGTGATGGCCATTCGTTTTTCTGCTCTATGATGATGGCCATTCATTTTTCTGCTCTCTGGTGATGGCCATTCATTTGTCTGCTTTCTGGTAATGGCAATTTGTTTTTCTGCTCTCTGGTGATGGCCATTCATTTTTCTGCTCTCTGGAGATGGCCATTTGTTTTTCTGCTCCCTTGGAGGTGGCCAAAGTGGATGGTGGAGGATCTAGTGCCCAAAGAAGTTTATTGCACATTCAAAAATATTTAAAATTTATATTCAAAATGTACCAAAACATATATCTACAACAGTGGGGATGGATATTTCACTAGCCATTGCCATCAAGTTGATGGGAATAATGTGTGGCCAAAAATTATCAGAATATTGTCTTTGCTAAATGCATTTAGAATCAGGCTGGTATTCCTCAAAGAGTAGTAAACTCCTGTTAAGAATTTCACCTTTGGCGGGCAAAGCCTAGATGGCTAACTGAGAGCAGTGAATTTTGAGAGCTCCATAAACTAGTATAATAATATAAGAAAATTGTATTATTTTCAAGTTTAAAACATCAGAAATCTATAGATAAACTACTAAACTACATAAATATCAATTTTTGTGGAGATATACAAAACTTTCCTGTCAAGTAACTTGGAGATATATTGAGTCACTGAATATAAACAACTCAAGGAATTCTCATCCAGATGCTGCTTTGAAAAAAAGAACTGAAACTGATGACATCTACCTTACAGGAACTATCTTTGAAGATGGATGGCTTTAAAAATGACTTAGAAAACCTCAAATTAAATTCTCAAAAACAGACTGATACTCTTAAGGAACTATTACAGCAACACCATACAAAAATAACAAATATAGAGACTTCTCTAAATGACATTGAAGGGAGACTCAAAGAGGAGGAATTCCAAAAAGAATTTCTGTTTAAACAGAATACATGGCTGCTTAACAAAATAGATGACTTGGAGAACAGGGAAAGGAGAAACAACATAAGGATCTTTGGTCTGCCTGAAAACACTGAAGGAGAAGACATTCCCCCTGATCCACGAATCCTCTGTGTAAGACTAAATAAGTCTTACTCGGAAACTGCAGTTGAACGGTATGATGTCAGCGTGCCATGCATATTCATGAGGGCACGCTGACTCCACTCCAAGTCTAACAAGGACCATGCAGGAAGGCAGGGGGCGTGTCTGACTGCCGAGCAGTCCTAAGGTCCACGCCCCTGCAAGTGTCTGAATTGTGAAATGTCAACACACGTGAACGAGTCCGCTCAAATATCAACATACCCAACACTACACTCCCTCACATTGTAAACCCCCAGTAGAGTTATAAAATGTAAAACTTTTATTTTTTTTTATAATTCCCGATATAGCTGCCTGTATTTGTGCGTGTTTGCGCGGGTGTGCCAATAGCTTAGTTGCAGTTAGCAGTGTCGACATTGAAGAGCATAATAACAAATGTTTATGCAAATCAATCCAAATAGCGCAGTGGTAGAGCCTTCGCACAAAGAGGAGGTATTCACGGTTTGAGTCCCACCACTCCCCTCTCTATTTTATGTTTTAAATTAGCATATGAAATAATTCCTGACATATATGAATAATATTTTACTAAAAAGCATCAAAATGGCCTATGTATCAGTGAAGAAAATGTATATATAAAAATGTAAGAAGGATCTTGACATATAAATGCCCGTAGCTAAGCAGTGCTTTAACCAGTGCAATCTAGTTGCCCACAGCTAAGCAGCGCTTTATCCAGTGCAATCTAGTTGCCCACAGCTAAGCAGCACTTTAACCAGCTCAATCTAGTTGCCCACAGCTAAGCAGCGCTTTATCCAGTGCAATCTAGTTGCCCACAGCTAAGCAGCACTTTACCCAGCGCAATAAGTTTGTGCGGAGCTGCACACCGCGCTAACCAGCGCGCCATAGGGCAACATGGAGCAACGTGGAACAACGTGGAGCAATGTAGAGCAAAGTTGCCTAAACACAGCCACACCCCCTAGCCTGTCTGGACAGTAGTAAAATAAAAAGCAATGACAAGGTTCGAACCCGGGACACTGTGCACCATAATCAAAGTACTGAACCACTAAGCTACAACAGTTTAGGATAAACATCCACTGTTAACATATATATACTTATAAATGGTATATTAACCATTGCTAAGCAGGTCTGCAGTCAGCCGAGAATTTTCAAAAATGGCCAATCAAAAAAAGTGCGGGAAATGTGGCATATTTAAGCTTGATAGGCGGGAATACTCGCCGTAACTGATTGTAGCTCCCATCTGCAGTTAGAATGTCTGGTGTTGGAGAGGGTACTCGCTTTCGAGTGCAACGCTGGGGCATCGAGGAGTTAAAATACATAGTTTGGATACTTGTCCACCGTCATGAGTCTAGACTCCTGCAGGGCCAGTTCCAAGGGACGGAGTATAAAGCAGAGGCTTGGAAACAGTTAGCTCATGATCTCACCAGTGTCACAGGCATCCCTCGAACTGGTGAGCAGGTCCGTCACCACCATGCAGACCTGAAGAGACGGAAGCAGGACCTACTGAACCAATGGATCCAGGAGGCCCGTCATATGCAAGATGCCCCACTACTGAGCAGGTAGCCATGGAATGCAGTGTGTAAGATATGCTAATATATGCTATATAATGGATAGGTATGTCTCAATATCCCTTCATTTACTTCACAGCTGCAGGTGTCCATGCTGCGAATCAGCAAACCTATGCAGATAGGCTGCTAAGGCTGTGCCACCAGGCAGGTTAGTAATTATTCTGCATGTATTGTTATATAAAATATGTGAGGGAGCCTGAAAAAAGTGTTGTAGCCCAATAATACAGCTATAAAATGCCCTGAATAATTTCTCTGCATGTACTGTTATATAAAATAAGTCAGAGAGCCAGAAATAGAGTGTAGTAACCCATTAATAAAGGTAAAATAAGTCTTGAATACTATCTCTGCATGTACTGTCATATAAAATAAGTGAACAAGCCTGAAAAAGAGTGTTGCAACCAATCAATAAAGGTATAATATGTCTTGAATAAGACTTCCGTATGCACTGTAATATCAAATAAAGGAAAGAGCCTGTAGAAAAGTGTGTAATATAATTAATAAAGGTATAATACTTGGAGTGTGTCTGTGTCACTTACTTTGAAATGTTGTTGTATCCTTGCATTAAATAACTAGTACTGTTGTATTAAGTGCTGTCAACCCACAGTTGGGCAGTCCCATATAAAGCGGATGAAGGAAGTGCCAGTAGCTGTGAAGCATATATACAGTCCTCAACAGTCAGTAAATGGCTGGCATGCATAGGTAAATCTGGCACTAGCTTGTCAATGTGTTCCCCTGAAATGTGAGTGTGCTACATGAAATGTAGGGTTCTGTAGAAATTTAACTGAAAATGTCACGTGAACACATCCAGATATGTAAATACATAAATATAAATAAAAAATATAACTATGTAGCAGTAACATATGCATCTTGGACAGTTAGTATGTCAGATATAGGTCAGGTATATAATGAACTAGCCAAACCCATTACACAATCTAATGCATGTTGCCTAGTGTAAAAATACATGTAGGGGATATACACCTGCAGTCAATAGGAATGTAGTGTAGACTAAAAGTACTTATAAGATGTTAATGGAGGTTTCTTTTTACACCCTACTCTGTGCATAAACAATGCAATTCCACACCTCAATGGGTATGTCTAATCTCAAAACATTTGTTGGGACATATGTCCTATTGTTCTATAAATATCTGCATTTACTTTGATGCATGTGCCCTGTTCAAACACCACAATCTTGGTGGCCTGTTGCCACCAATCATCCCTGCATGCTGTTGTAATGTCCACTGTCGTTCAATATATGCATGTGTTATGCTTGCTATTCAACTGTTGGAACCTTGGTGTGTTGGGTTAATGGGAATATTACTGCATGCTGTTACAACTAATTTGGAATGCTGTTGTCTATGTTGTAATTAAACACGCCTAATCACAGAACGTATGGGAAGGCCGGTCCCAGCGGTCCCACCTGTCCCTCCTCAGCTGGCGATTGCACCCGACACCAGCAGGTCCGGTGCCCAGCCCGGGCAACCCTCCTCCATTGGTCCTGTGCCATCTTCGGGTGGAAGTGCTGCAGGGGATGGGGCTCATCCCCCCTGCAAGCGTGGGCAGAGAAGGGCCACCTGTCACCCTCCAAAGGGTTTGGGTTGTGGTGCGTAGGGAGATCCAGCATTTAGACGCTGATCCCCTACGCCAGCTTGAGGCGAGAGTGTTGCGACTCACGGGTGAGCCTGCCCCTCCTACGCAGCCCCCAGCATAGCCACCCTTGGGGCTGTGAAGGTGCAGTGGTGACTGCCCATTGGTGGGGATCTCAGTCCCACTGTTACCATCTGTGGGCTCATGGGCTTGCGATTTTCAAACATCCGTCCCCGTCAATTGTGTTCACCCACCCCATGTGTCATACTCCGCCCCTGTATGCATCTTGTTTGTCTTGTCTGTTTACCTCCCCAACCTACCTCCCCAAATATACCTACTTCCTCTATCTCACATTCCACTCTCACCTGAAAAAAAAAAAAAGGGCAATTTGTTCCCACAAAAAAATTACGCCCCATACATAGCTGCCCATTTCGCACACATGTCCGCTGGACATGTAAACTGAGAATTAGAATTGGCAGTACAGCATACTTTGTTGTCCTCACCCCTCTCTCAGGGGTTGAAGGTTTCAAATTTCACTCCAAATATGTAACATATGCACAGCTGTTGCTGGTAAAGAAATGGGCAGCTATGGACCTTCCCTACACCCATCCTGCACATCCCGAGCTGGTTTCCCCACTGTCTTTCCCTCTTTGTGCCCCCTTTTTCACCACTTTCCTATCTCCCCATTTTCTTTTCTTTCAAAGAAATTAGCGCGGGGGGTTAGCGGGACTAAGCACTTTTAAGCAGTAGTTAGCAGGTTTGAGCGAGTGTGCGCATGTGTGCGCTTAGCTAAGCATTGCTTACAACTGCTTAAAAGTGCCTTAGTCACTCTGTATGTCAGGGCCCTTGTTCTGCTCAGCAGCAAAATAAAACACCTCTGTCAGTCTCGAACCCCAGACCTTGGACACACTTGACTGCATGAAATACCACTAAGCCACAGCAGATATACAATAACTTGTTGCTGAAATAAATATATCATGCAATACAATGAGTGAATGTAAAGGAAAAATAGGAAGGCCATAACACAAAGCTTGTTTTGTAGATCTTTACCAGCAATTGTTGTGGAATTGCATTACATGACTGTGAAAAGAGAAGCAGACATTCTAACAGCAAATAATGTTATAGAGGCACTTTACAACCCCTACACAGTATCATAACAGGACAAACACTGGCATATCTGATTAGGGCAGTGGCCATACTTCCTGATTGTGAAACATATTTTAGCTGTGTCCCTCTGAATCCCTCTGAAAAGTACTGACGTTAGTCAGAGAGGTGGTGTATTACACAATGAATAACCACAATAATAACAGTAGACACCGCTTGTACTTCATAAAAGGAGTACTAATCCATATGCACTGCTTCACACAAGTCTACACTTACTGTCACTATTAGTTGGAAGGTGTACCTCACTTTTAACTACCTATCCCTGACTCCAAGCAAATATGAATCTGAGTGTTTCATAGGCCTGGCAGAGGCACAAACACACAGGCATATCAGTTTATCTGCTGTTACACACTCTGCAAATAGCTTTGTGAGGACTTCCACAAGCTTACCCTTATGTAGGAGTACAACACAGAAATACCAAAGGATGTAGCCATGTACTGGTAGCAACTGACTGTAACAATGCCATTGTACCAGTGCTGAAAACACCCGTGGGTTGCAGAGACAAAGAATAACAGGCTACCATCTGGCTACCATCTGGATAGGTTCACAGTTGGGAACTATGCAGACAGACCACCTGCCTTGATAAACTAACAGGCACACATCAATCCATTAAGTCCAGTAAGATAACAGTCACACAATAAGACTTAATGCTCTCTGTATGTCTGCATCCCACCCCCCATATTTTAAATATACGTGTGTTTAGGGTCAACCAAGGATGTAGGTAGGCATACTCAGTAGTGAAATTGTCCAGTTTACCTGAGACTCCTGTGCTAATGTCAACAATAAAAATACAGAAACCCTGCAAAAGTGAGTACATCAATATGCACAGTATAACAGTCCACAAACAGTTCATGTGTCAAAAGAATACTTCTCAATAACTACATTTGTATGGCAGTTAATTACATAAGTAGAAAAGAAACTACATACTCACATATATCTTGTGTAAGCATTTGTAGGGGTGAGTTAAACTCTACACTGATAGCTCTGTACTGGAAGTGGCAACAGTCAGGTCTGAGTACAACATGTACATCATTGTCTACGCCTCTAGCTTCAGATAAAAGAAGTATACCAACCTTCTGACTTAAACAACAGTGTCCACAGCAAACAAGCATGGGCCCCACTCTGGAAATCTGAAAGGGCTATGCCTACAAAAATTAGCAATTTATAGCATTGGGTTGCTATGACAGTGAGTACTGCAATTACCACACTGCAGGCTGTATGCATTTACCAAATGCTGGGCACCAATTGGTGCAGAGGTCATAACATGCACATGTGCAGATACCTATAAAAGCAGACTGTACTTGCTATCCCCACATGCAATCATTACATTGCACGTGATAAAGCATCACTGAACTTGGGGAGGAGTACAAAATAGTTACTACTTAATAACACAAAAGTTTAATTAAGTAAAAAGACTTGAGTGAATTAGCAACCAAATATATTAATTAAGTAAAAAAAAAAAAACTTAATTAATAACCAAAAGAATTTAAGTAAAAGCAATCTTTACTTAAGTAACACCAAAAAAAAAAAAAAAAATTGTCAAAACATACACAGACGGACCTGAAAGTGATATGTGATTACCGGCAAGTAGTAGATGTTTATGAAGAGTACTGTAAATACTTTGAAACATGCATATGTGGCAGCAGTAGGTATGTATGCACTGAAGCCATGCATGACTACTGCCATGGACAAATTAGTGTGTAGCTGTGTGCAGTGGGTCATAACTGTGACATATGTAGCTCAGCATTTAATGTCAAACATCTGATCATGTCATCTATGTTCTGTACAGTAATGTGTATAATGGCTGTCTGGGGGAGTAGTGCAAACAGCTATATAAACCTGGATGTGACAGAGTAACACATGCATGATAGTCATATAATGTGTAGCTTAGCATTGGCAACTACTATACCAGCCTAGTATAGTAATGTAGCATTAGCAGCTATAAATACTCCCTGTAATATTACTGTTATGCACACATGTGACAACTGTTTATGTTGTAGCAAGGCTCACCAGGTCATCTGTGAGGTCTACAGATGTACAACAGTGTGTAACTTGTGTGTGTATGGCACACACATATGTAGAGATATTTATGTGTCAGATATATTAGCATCTTAACATGTGCATAGAGCAAGGTACATACTGCAACTGTCTGTGAAGGGTGGACATATATATGTTGGTGAAGGTTGTTTTGTGCATATTTTCATGTAGGTTGTAGTGCGTGGCAAACAAGACAGCATACAGTGCTGGTATATGACATGTGGTGTTTAAACACTGTGGGTATGATTTGCTAAGTTTATAGTCTTCCAGACAGGGAGTCCTGCTAAAGATACATGGGCTGAGAATACCTTCAATGCATTCTGCACAAGACTGTGCAAAATTATTACATAACTGTATCTTTCTCAACCCTTGCATAATTGATATTCCCACCATAAAAAGGTGGACTGTATATGTGCCTACATGTAAATCTATATGTACACCAATGGATGTTTATATGTACGCTCAAGATCAATGTTGTAAATGTATTGCCATCCCTTTTGTTAAAAACCCTGTACCCATGAACTACCACATCGGTGCTAGTGTACTCAACACCAAAAGTGTGATAAGAGACCACGGGACACAGGTGGACAGTAGTGCCCCTTTTGATAATCACAGTGCCACACTAGTCATGTATCATAAAACCCATCCTAGAGTACAATGGGCCTTTGGGTATGTACCTCAGAAGACATCTACAGCAACTGTAGACACCTGGCACAAACACCACAAAGAGTATTACCAGACTCAAACAGATGCCTTATGCAGACTGTCTTCCAAAACCACAGCTACACTGTGTCGCATACCGCCTACCCAGAGCCAACCTCTGCCTAACATACGAAGCTATGCCAAACCCACAGGTGTTGGACATGCTCCATGTAAACAGATAAAAATTCATACAAGCTACACACTGTACTGATCTAAACCCCGTAACATCAAAAAGCAGAACATGCTGGAGTGGTACATTCTCATCTCAGACACATACCATACTCTGGAACTAACTACCTATCAATAGCAAACAAAGGTCCTCATTAGAAGTCGTCATGAATAACCATGATGAATGGATGTGAGATAGGAAATACAACCCGGGAATCACCTCTGTGGCTCTGCATGACAGGGGCACATGAACTTAAATTACATGGGTGTTGAAGGGCAGGGTACCATATGGCTAGGCTTCTATAGGCCCTACGCCTAATAGCCTATGAGCTACCTAGGACACGATACACACACGCATGTACATGTTGCATTAATTGCTATGTGAGGTTGACTGAGTGTGATGGTGAATGTGTAGGTGAATGTGTCAACGTTGTGTATATGTGTGATAGCCTAGTGGGAAACTGTTTATATCATGGTATGTAGTATTTTAGCTCTGATCCCCACAAAAGATATGTATGCTATTGCTAGGCAGGAAAAGCAGTATGGTATACGGTGTGACATAGTCCCATGGTGTTGACTGGAGTGTGCCATTGTAGGCTAAAGCAGTACATGTATGCTTGATTGTTAACACTAGTGAATACAAATCCCATATGAACTGTAGTACTACCTGAAGCTGTAGGCCTAAACAGCACAGTATGGTGTATATACACATTGCTTGGAAACACTGTTTTGTTTGTTACCTGTAGTCCTCACACATTACATACCTCAGGCATAAGGTTTTGTAAGTGCTGACACACAGTACTGTATGGTGCACAGGTAAAGCTCATCTGGGTTGCCATACCTTTGTGTCTTGTAGGTGTGTCTGATGTGTGTGTGGGTATGCCTGTAACATGGCCTCGGTCGTATGTGTGTTACAGGATATAAGTGCATATCTAGCAATATGTATAGTGTAGTACAGCAGTATGCCACCTATATTGATGAATTTGCACATATGTTACTTAGGGGTTTGCTATCAACAAGTAGTGTGGTGTACTGTAACTGTACTTTACAATCATTTCAATGGATGACATATTTCAATGGATGACATATTTCTGTATGCATTAGCTTCATATATACCTCCTGTGGCTAGGTGGTGCATTGTGTCACATACAGTGTGCCATGTGCTGTTGTATAGTCTTACATGCTGGTTTCACTTTGTTGCTGTGCAGAACATGGTTTAATATATAGAACGTGCCAGGCACTGTCAGGTAGTTGTGGGCTGAGCACTGATGTGTGGTATTAAAAGTATGCATCTACTGACAGCCAATAGGTTGCTATATATGGCATTTCATTGATATCTGTACTTTAGAATGTTGTGTGCCACAAGACTTGCTCACATTAATTGTTTTATTGTCTTCCAGGGACATGTCTCATCATCGCAACCCTGTGTATTCCCCTGAAGAGGAGGAAATAATTATATCCACCCTATTACAACGTCACACCCTGCTGTTCTCTAGAGCCAGCCAGGACCAGCATGAGCGCACTGCACTGTGGCAAGATGTTGTCCGTCAGGTTAATGACGTAGGCATGCATAACCAGACTTTTGAGCAGGTACGCCATCACTGCAGTGATTTAATCAGACATGTCCGGCAGCATGCCTCTGATGTCCGCAGACAACAGCTTGTCACAGGTGGTGGTGCAGCAGCACACCCGCCCCTCACCAGAGTGGAAGAGCTGCTCCTCAGCGTGGTGGCTCCTGGACAACCACTACAACAAACGTGTCATCATGGAGCCCGGAGTCACCCAGCAAGTTGACTCAGAGCATGCAGGTAACATGGCATATCTGTAGACTACTGTTAGCTCGATTGTTAGAACATGCACATGTCAGATGTGTGCTGTGTATTTGGAAGATGTGGAGCCTGGTGTTGTGCAATACTGATAATATTGAACATAATCTGTATGCCTGTGACTGTCAACCTTTGTACTACTATAAAATTGCAAACTCACAGCAGCAATGCCACAGTTGTTGACACTGACAAACTGTCTCATATCCTTGTAGGTCCCTCTGGTGTGACAGCAAGACAGCAGACCCATCCTGGTGAGTGTTCTACATTTAATATGGCAAATAACATGTGCAAGTCATAGGTGAGTTGTAAGCTATATACACATGTAAAACACCTACACATAATGCATGCTCTGCAAGTTTGCTGTGGGACTATGCACATCCCAGTAACATGAGTAGCTGCCTCAAACACATGCTATACACAGAGTATCCCAAACAATTGTGGTACACTGTAGTGGACATTGTATAGGCAGAGTCAACACACATGCACACAACATACACCACCTTGTGATACACAATACGTGTTAATATGATACACATGGCATATTTAGACACCTGCTGTAAGGTCAGACTCCAGTATCCCGAATGTCATCCACACAGCACACATACTATACCTGAGGGGTAGAGGCCTATCATGGGGCAGTGCAAAACTCTTCAACAAACAAGACATTCATGTTAGGCAATGCTCCCTATTGAACACCTTACATACCCATGTACCAACTGCCTGTGAAATGGTTAATGTAGCCACAGTGCTGCAGTTCAGGTACAGCAAGATAGTTGCCAGTGTGGCACACATTAGTGGCCTTGAGTGACCACATGATGCTGCCTGATGATGGCTCATGGTACTACACTACATCCAGTTACAGTAACTACAGTACAACACATAGCATTCATTGCTATACACCTGATAGTTGTGTGCATCCAGCCATGGTATGTATGCCTGTGAGTGATGGTGCACAGGACATTGAAAAGCATTTAATACTTGCACATCAATGTTGTGTCCATGTACACATTGTGTTCCAGGGTGAGGCCAATCATTGAACAACACACATGAATCAAACACATGTATACTGTTATTAACAAAGTCTCTCTACACTCTAACTGCATGTTGTTGAGCAACACACATCTTGCATGCTGACACGTGTGATAGGACTCTTTGGCTTGTGATACTGTACTCCACCATCAACCACTAATGGGTATGTTCTGGATTGCTGTTGGTGTGTGTGTGCATGTGTGTGTGTGTGTGTGTCTACTTTAGTGAGTAGTGTATTTGTGTTCATGTGTGCATGTGTTCATGTGTGCATGTCCATGTGTTCATGTGTGCATGTGTGCATGTGTTCAGGTGTGCATGTGTGCATGTGTTCATGTGTTCATGTGTGCACGTCTGCATGTGTGCATGTGTGCATGTGTTCATGTGTTCATGTATTCATGTGTGCACGTCTGCATGTCTGCATGTGTGCATGTGTTCATGTGTGCATGTGTGCATGTGTTCGTGTGTTCGTGTGTTCATGTGTGCATGTGTTCATGTGTGCATGTGTGCTAACATCATGTACAGATTTAAAAGTGTGTTTCCTGTCTCCCTCTCACAGGTGCTGAGGTTGTGTTGGTTGAGTGCAGCAGGGAACCTGAAGACACTGCCACAAATAGTGGAGATGATGAAACATGTGTTGTGGCACAGGCAGGTTTGACAGGGTCTGTTGTTGGTCTGCCAATCAACAGTACACAGCTTTCCACACCATCTATGCACACATTCATACTGCCAATACATCCCTCATCACCAATGGCCTTAGCTGAGGGACAGCATACAGTAGGCATTAACCAGGATAGTGTGGTATCTATGGCACATGCATCCCTTCACAGCAGCCATACCCAGATTCCTGGAATGGTACCACATAGGCGATAGTCCTTGGGTTCTTGTGGTAGCACTGCTGGTGGTAATGCCCCTGGCAGATGTGCCCCACAGGTCTTACAACCTCAGGCATGTTCCGGGCTGTAATGCAGGCACAGGCACGTATGGAGCGGTACACCAGACAGGGACTGAGGGCACAGAGGGCCCATAACACCGCTATCAGTGACAGTATCCATGACCTTGCCGGTGCAGTGCGTCACTACACCAAGGTCATTGATAGACGTTGGGGAGAGACATTAGATGTCCTCCGCAATGTCATGTCCATGTGCCAGGACAGTGCAGGATGGACGAGATGTCGACGTGGATGTATGCCAGCAACATCATCAGCTGGCAGTCATTGCAGACGACACACAAGTCACAGCCGCTCCCGTAGTGGCAGTACCAGCCCCAGCAATGTTGGAGCAGGGCTGTCAATAGACCATCATAGAAGACCACATGCACGTGGCTCTGGCCAGTCCCAGCAGGGACATGGGCCAGTCGACATCCCTCTGCCTCTGATGATAGTACCCAGTCTGGCTTAGTACCTGATACTGTCCGTTGCACCCCTGCCAGGCACAGGTACTGTGTCCATGGCCAGAGACGGTGATCTGTACAGCCTGGCAGGTACAGTCTGTGGCTGTTCCACAACCTCCCATATATGGCAGCCACATGGTGGAACTGTGTGCATGCAGACACACATAATCAAAACACCTAGGGCTAACATATCTACAAAGTTGTTGTACACCTATTATGAATGTCCATTATTGACAGACTTTGTTGTATTTGAACATGTCTGAAATATACCCAAGGCATGAACCCTCACTCACACTATTCTATAGAAACTGTCATGGGTGTGTGTGACACAGATGACCTAGGCCACAGATCACTACAGTGGCTGGCCTTGTCACAAACATACATATGTGACTGAAGGTCTGAGAAGCAGCAGCACAATCTGTCATAGTTAACAGATGTATTAATGTAGAAAGCAGGCTTCACACCTATGAACTAATTGAGGTCACATGTACATATATGTATTTGCCACACAGATACCTGAAGTGTGCAATGCACATACTGTTGTTATACTGATATGTCATACAGTAGTAAAAGCTAAACCCACAACACATTGACCAACAGTATCACACACACACACACACACACTCAGCAATTGCAGGATTCAAACCCCTACCTAACTGTTATGATACTAGAGAGATACACATTAACACAACGCACTATATGCTTTACTGTGAGTTTTCATTTCCACTGCTATATTTGTAGGATGCTGACATCATCACACTTGCCAAACAGGAATATTACACTTTTAAGGTGTTTTCCTAGTCTCCATAGAGGGCAATATTCTCAAATGAAGTCACACAGAAACATACACACATCCAGCAATTACAGGATTCAACCCCCTACCTAACTATGTTATGATACTAGAGAGATATGCATTAACACGACACGCTATATGCTTTACTGGGAGTTTTTATTTCCACTGCTATATTTGTAGGATGCTGACATCATCAGACCTGCCAAAGAGGAATATAACACTTTTAAGGTGTTTGACTAGTCTCCAAAAAGGGCAATACTCTCAGAGGAAATCACACAGAAACATACACACACACACACACACACACACACACACACACACACACACACACACACACACACACACTCAGCAATTGCAGGACTCAAACCCCTACCTAACTATGTTAGGATACTGGAGAGATATGCATTAACACAACGCACTACATGCTTTACTGGGAGTTTCCATTTCCACAGACTAGACATGGTAATGTGTGTGCACTTAGTTTTATGCAATCCCAGGACTGAGCCATGGGGGACAGCAGGTGTTACCAGCTTGAGCAGGACTCCACAATTCTTACCTTGTGTGATCTATCTGTGGCCCAGTTGCCAATCCATCCGATGACAATACATATTTATGCACAGCTTGTTGAGTTTGTGGATATGACATGTGTCTGGGATGTTGGAAAAGGGCTATTCAAAGTGTATGTGGGACATGTGTAGCTCATTTCATTGATGTATGTCCTGGGTGGCTACCTTGCAAAAAGTGTAGCAGGTTTGGGAAACATGATCTGCCCATGACCAGACAAAAGTTGGTAGGGTTGTGTGTTTATAGGCTTCCAATAGCTCTGTTTCTGACTTCAATCATGATGGACTCCATGGCCTTGCAGATCAGACTTCATCGGCTTATATGACTATAGTTTCCATGGTCTGTTGTGCACCAACACTTGTGTAGTGTGCCATATGTTGCTGTAACCCATTCAACAGTTTCATATCCTGTAGAGAGGGTGAGGCTCAACAGACTGTTCAGGTGCAGGCTCTGTTTGTTCTGCAGTTCACTTATGACAGATATAGGGGCACAATGTAATCCAATTGATGCCATGTTTTCAGTTTTGGAAGGAGCTGCTTACCCATTCTACATGTGATATCTCCTGGTATGATGATAGGGCCTTTTGTCAGTGGGAGGAGGGTATGTATGTATGGGCCTGTCTGACAGGATGTTGGCATTCTCAGTCATTTACAGTTGGCCCTGACTCAGGACATATATGAGTGTACATTGCTATTTATGACATAGCTGAAGGAAGTGTCATGGTTCTGTATGGACTCCTTCACAGATAATCTTTCCATGACCTGGATTAGATAGTGTTTGGAGTGCACATTGTTTATTGATGATACTGATTTCGGGTTTTTTATTTTCTTTGCTTTTCAACTTTCTATGAACAACCTAAGTATCTGTAGTACATATTTGATTATGACAGGGTTCCAATATATTATATATGTTTCTGTTGTCATATCACTGTGTGCACAAGTCAGGATTGGTGAATTGTGAGAGGTTCCTGGGTTAACACATGCAACTGCCAGATGTGTGGCCCACTGCTGTACTCAAACATGGCCTAAGTGTGTGAGAATGCCCAGTTTGGCCTTTCAGTATGTTGTTGCCTGACATTTGCCTCATTTATTCGTGTGTGAGCATGCCCAGTGTGACCTTTCCGTATGTTGCTGTGTGAAGTCCACTACATTTGTTGACGTGTGTGAACATGCCCAATATTAACATTTATACTATATGTGTGCTGTAAATCAAGTTGTATTTTTACTGCAGGGCTCACCTTTGTGTCATAACTCTACAGGGATTATGCTGTGCCTGCGGGGTTTCCATGAGACACTTTGCATAGACTTATCAACATTTCTTCATACAGGCTGACCAGTGAAATACTGTCATGGTATAGTGGTTCAGTGCTGTGACTATTGTGCACAGTATCCTGGGTTTGAGGACTGTCACTGCTTCATATTTTCATACTGGGCAGACCAGACTGCTTAAGGAACAGTAAAGCAAATATGACCATGTTTACCTGCTTTTGCTCAACTATGCCCAACTTTGACCAAACTTGACCAACATTGCTCAACATTAACCAACATTGCTGAACGTTGCCCAATATTGCTCAACATTGCCCAAAGATGTGCTACTTAGTGTGTGCAATTTTGTTTACATATACTAAATAGTGGTAAAAGCTGTTTAGCACTGCTTTATATTGCTTAAAACATGGCAATCATGCCTCAGGTGGTGCTGAAGGGTTGCCTATGTCGGATGCACATAGTACACTCCCTATACATGTTTGAAAACAGGTAGTGTCAAGTTAGGCATCCCTTTTACTATATGTGTGAGTCAGAGAGAGGTATAATTTCCAGGGTTCCTACTGAGCCAGTGTATATGCTATGCGTTGCTTCTTTGCCAAGGCCAAAGCATGTTGGGCACGCCTCCTTCTGCCTACTGGGGCAGGCCTAGGTTGTTCCTCCTCTGAGTCACGCTCTGCCTGTGATGGCCTTGGCAATGGTGGGGGGCTGTTTGGCCCGGCTCTATGCTGCTCCTGCTGCAGCTGTTTTCACAGGATCATATTATGTAGCATAGCACATACCATGACTATTTGGGTACATGTAGTTGGTGAGTACTGCAAGACTCCACCAGATGTGTCCAGGCACCCGGAACCGTGACTTGAGCAGCCCAAACACACGCTCAATTACATTTCATGTTTGTGCGTGTGCCTCATTATGGCATTCCTGTTTAGGTGTGTGTGCATTTCTGATGGGTGTCATCAGCCACGGCTCCAGTGCATATCCGGCATCCCCCACTAGGTGACCATGAGGGATGTCCCCATTGGCAAATGTCTGGTACAACTGTGTCAGATGCCAGATATGGGAATCATGGTAGCTTCCAGGGCAGCCAGCACACACATTCATTATTATGCCCTAGGCATCATACATGGCCTGGCAGTTGATGGAGGGGAAACCCTTGCAGTTAAAGTAGACCCTACCCTGCTCAACAGCTGGTGCTTTGATGCATATGTGCATGCAGTCTATTGCACCGACTACCTCAGGGTATTCCACTATTTGCTGGAAAAGACGCATATTGCTGGCCAATACCTCACAGGAATTGGGGAAATATACATGATCACCGACATGTGCTGACATGGCATTCAGGAAATGGTGCAGTACCCTGGATGCTGATGTCTGTGAAATCCCCATAATATCACCAGTTGGTCTCTGGAAGGTACCTGTTGCTAGTATTCTTAGGCCAACACATACCTTGGTTTCCACTGGGATGGGTTCACCTCTGTTGGTTCTCTGTGTGAGGCGTGGCCTGCACAGCTCAACAATTTGCTGCATGAGCTCTCTGTCCACTCTATAGCGCTCCACTATCTCCAGCTCATTTAGCCCCTGGTAGGTTACCCTGGGCCTGTACACTCTTCTCCATCTCCTCACTGTGGGTTGCTCAGCAGCATTCGCATTGTCACCACCCTCAGCATGTTGCATATGTTGCCTTATAACAGCAATGGCAGCCCCTAACATTTCTTTGTCTCAGTAAAGCTTTTTCAGTTTTCAATTCTATTAGCTTACTGCAGTGTTGCAGTGTCTCTGAGAAAAACATAGTGGAAAGTTGTTTGCAGAGTTTTAAGTGCTGGGCTGGGCTAGTGTACTGCCTGTGTAATTGGCTGATTCTGATTGTTTTCACCTGCTAGCTCTGCTAGTTCTCCTTGGTTAACTTCCTATTATTTGTTGTGCTTCGTTTTCCCTTTCTGTTTCCATGGGGCAGTGCCACGCAAACAAGCGCAAATGCGTGCACACAAGCTCACACGTGTGCACACATACTTACACAGCCTAACACTTGCTGACTCCGGCTTAAATGCGTGCACACAGGCGCACACATGCGCACACAGTCTTACTCAGTTTTACACGTGCGCACACGCGCGCATACACATTGCAGGCACTTCTACAAGAAACTTTAGTGTTATCCATGGCATGCACCTTCAATTTCTTGCCTTTAGCTAGGATACCTGTTGACACGCCTCTTCCAGTGATAGGTAACTGACAGCAAACAGTTGCCACTCTGCTCCAATGAGCTTACATTATTTCATACATACCCCCCTCATGATGTCACCTATCTTCTACTGTGATACTCCCCTTATCCTACTCTTACACTCCACGGACTTTGCTCATATGCCATCTGAAATTGGGATTCACTATCCTTACCCTCATTTTCATAGGATTGCCTACTAATGTTTGGTTACATCTCTTAGACTGAGCGTCCCCCCTTAGCAACCTCTACTCAGTAGCCATGTTGTCTTCAGCCTGCCATTCACTTGCATGGAAGATGTATATTTGTAATAAAATGCCTATTTTTGGCTTTTATTTATTTATTTATTTTTGTTTTTAGAGCAAAGCACTTTTGCGCGACGCTGCGCTATGCTTAAACTTCGGGGATTGAGGTAAAAAAAAATATATTTTTTTATTTTGTAATGGGAAGGATTGCCAATGGCCATATATTTGGCCATTGGCATGCTTCCTCAACTGGATGCATCCTTTATTTGGAGCTGTCACGGCTCCGTTTTGCAATTTGCAGAATGGTACTCAGTTGACAATGGAGTACATTTCTGCAAATAACACTACTCTTACTCGGACAGGTTAGGGTTTCCTGGATCGCAAATTTACCTCATTTGCATAACTTTCAGCAGCAAATGAGGAAATTTGCATAACCTAGCCCTGTCCATGTAACAGTCATTTTAGGAGCTCTCTTGCACGCCCCTGCTGGCTGTTCCTGGATCGCTCGGCAGACATGTTGGCTGTATGGAGTCTTACTCTACTCTTAGACTCCGTGCAAGCCTTTGTGAATCCGGCCCAATATTTCATTCTTAACAAGCTGGATTCCTGAATTTTTACACTTGAAAGAAGGACTTTCATTTGGAATTGAAAGGGAGCATAGAACACTGAGGAAACCTGCTTCTAACTCAAGAAATACTCCACCTAGATCCACAGTTATAACATTTCTTTCATTTCTGGATAAGGAACTAATATTAAAATCTGCTTGGAGAAAATCACCCTTAAAATGCAATCAAAGCCTGATAAGGTTTGACAATGATTACTTCCAGAATACTATAACAAAAGAAAAAATTCTGGCCAATAATAAAACTGCTGAAACAAAACAACATTAAATTGCAGCTGGCCTTTCCAGCCAAGATAAAAATACTTTTTGCCAATGAGATGAAAACCTTTAATGACTTAGAAGAAGCTACTATGTTAATTAAAATCAACAACATATTGTGTATCCCAGAAGAAATGGAATGGATGGCTCCTACTCTTAAAAGAATAAAAGAAACAAATCCTTGGACTGATGCTAGAAATAAGAAACAAAAAACCGATTACAAGATAGCTGTCCCAAAAAATAACTCTTACAATTACATCTCTCAAAGTATCAACTAATATGGTACATCACTTATCATCTGTTTTTATTTAAAAAAAAATGAGGGTTTCTTAAACAACTGAGAAACAGTAATAATTTATTCAGAATGTTCAAAGAGTCCAATAATTCCTCACAAACAAAGGTAGGTCAAGATGGGTTACTATTTGTAGTATATATAAGCCAAAGAAACATATAATACAAACATAGAAGTTTCTATTCCCCTACTTGAACTCAGTGAATACTTATCTTGTTCATTTTCCATTGATTTTACTTATAATAATTTAAGTAAGTAATTAACAAATTCAACAAGGTACCATTCATCAGAGTTCAGACTCAAATGTAACAAATTAACATAATTTATAATAGCAGTAACAGTAGAGTGTTTTGAAAAAAAAATGCTGTAATGGAGACTAATGACTTCTTCAGTTAAAGTATGATTTACAAAATACACGTATGTCCTGGTTAAATAATAGTAGCAAACTCTTAGTACAAATATCATTATTATTCTGTCTAAACAGAGTTAATATCAATTATGGCAGGTATCACAGCTATGAGTGATGTTTGATTAAGCCTGACATGGTGTATGTGGATGCAGCTGTGTCTGGCAGTTGTTATATGTTGCCATTTTTGTCTCCGGGAAGCTGTGGATTGTGATTGAGGTTTGCTGATACTTTTGTATTAGGAAGAGACATTTGGTGTGTTAGCCTGGATCCAGTGGACGGGGGTAGATAGAACTGTGATTTAGGATGTTTTGACGGAGAATGGTTTGTTTGTACGTCTGCTGAGTGAGAGGTGGGAGAACTGGAGGAGTGTGTTGTCTCTTGTGGCAGCTTGTTTGGAGGTTTTTTTTTATCTGTTTGCTCTCTGTTCTTTCCCTGGCTGCTGCCTCACTGAAAGGGAGGGAATTTTGGCTTAAAGATGCAGTGAAATGAAGCTTTGCTTCAGGTGCATCATGAGCCTCTGGTATGCAGTACACAGACACACTAACAGAAACAGATGCTCCCAGGTTGCTATGGCAATGGAGACAGAGTGACGATAATGCTTAATGGCTCTGAGGAGCCTCCGAGATGATTCTCGGCAATTACATTTTTGGTTTAAAAAATATATATATAATAAAAGGGCTGTTTTAAACCACATGTTCACATATTGATGGTCTCCCAACACATCATTTAGCTCAAGTTGATTCTTGATAGAAAAAAACACACACAATAATTATGTAATGTATGATTTTAGTAAATTTAGACATAATGCATATAATCATCATATAAGATTTTAGATATTAAAGACAGGATTTAATAACATGGGCTTGTGTATAATAACACTACTGTCTTAACTTGTCATAAATGACATACACTACACTGAACCTCAAGGGGAAGCATGATGATTTTCTTATATAAGTAAATATGCATAACAAGTCATGTAATTCCTTTAACTTCATTTGTAGTTTTTGTAACCCATCTTGACCATATATAATACTTAAGCGGTTACCAAGTTAATTAACGTTTATACATGACATCAAACTGACAAAGTTGTTCAAGAGAAGCAATAGAAGCCTGAACTTGAAATGTCACAGAATGTAACAATCAGACTCTGAACAAGCAGTATTAAATTGACAATAGACACTCAGTTTAATAACATGGGCTTGTGCAAAACAACACTACTGTTTTAACTTGTCATAAATGACATACAATACATTGAACATCAAGGAGAAGCATGATGATTTTCTCATGTAAGTAAATGTGCATAACAAGTCATATAATTGCTTTAACTTAATTGTGGTTTTGTAACCCATCTTGACAATACATAATACTTAAGCTGTTACCAAGGTAACTAATGTTTTATACATGACATCAAACTAACAAAGTTGTAAGTGAATTTGTTGTTTTTAACCTATAATTTCACTTATTTTGTAATAAGAATTGACAGATATGAAAATCCTTATGTGTAGGAAATGGGGGAAGAGGGATGTACTGATAATTAAAATGCACTAACTTTCATCAATGTTTACATAAAACAAACTTGATGCTTTAAGTAAGTTAGCGACAAGCAAAGTGATTACTTAAATGCTGGTAAACAATGAAATATAGCTTCTGATATATCCAGTAAAATACATTATATTTTAAACATTACGTATACATATTATTACCATCTATTTATATTAAGTAATACGTTTTGAAAGACTTCCTCAGTAAGGGTGAATATGTTAAATACCTGTGTGCTATAATCTTTTACTGAGGTTTTTTATATGATACATCCTACTTTACTATGATTGAATTGCGTGTCATCTATCTTTCATGTAAATATTAATTGCTTATACAATAAGTAGACATTTATATTGTATTAAAATTATGTCTAATCAACAATAGTACTATATTTGTTCAAAATAATATAAACATTGCTTATTTCTATTACAAACATTCTTCATATGATAATTCAATTTATGGAGCTCAGATATTCTGGATTGTCATGGTATAGGTTATAATCTGATGGACTTAGGTTTATCCATCAGATTAGGAATGATTTTCATTCCATGGCTAGTGCAGATCTTAGTTTTGTTAACATTTATTAATTTAACTTTGTTATTTCACAAAAACATTTTTAGTATGCCTGACCATTACTTTATTGGTAAACACTCAAAGTATAAAACTGATAATTTCCTTTAAAAGCTCAAACATATACTTTATAGTTATCAGAGGAAAATGTTTAATAGTCACAATAAAATAAAAAATACATAGTCTAAATGACCTAAGATGGATTTAACTTTATTTTCTTTAAATACCAGTGGCTTGAACAATCCTAGCAAAAGAGCAAATCTACTGAAATTTTTAAAACTGAACAAAGCACAAATTATCTTCCTTCCAGAAACTCATTTCAAAAGAAATGACAATTCCAATGGAATCCTAAGGAATATATGATATTGGCGCAATTCACTTACAAGACAAAGACATAAAGGGTAACAATTTTATGGAAAACAAATGTGATTAACCCAGAAATCATTTATAAATATGAAGACAAAGAAAGCCTTATGGCATTAGTAATAGTTAAATATAATAGCAGAATATGGACCCTAGGCAATCTATACTGGTTCTCAGGCATTGGATCAGGAACTGTTAAAAACACTTAGATTTCATTTCCAATAATTATAAAGGCAACTTAATATTAGGAGAAGATTTTTACTGTACATTTGATATTTCTAAAACTACAAATAAAAGGCTGCTGTGTACATCTGCTGTATCAAAAGCTTTAAACAAGTGGGTAGAATCATTTTATCTTGTAGATACTTTCAAATTTAAAGAAGATAAATATTTGTTGTTTTCCCATCAAGATCACAGATTTGGTACCCAAACTAGAATAGATAAAATATTTGTTGCCTATGACTTACACTCTAAAATCATTAGTTTCTCAATCACTCCCTGCCCCTTTTCAAACCACATCGATTCTAAAACTTCAAAATGGGTATAAACCATTAATCTTTAACTCCAGAATGCCAGCATATATAACTAAAATTAAAAAGTTCAAACCCTGATTATTATCTGAATTACAGTTCTTCTTAGATATTAATTATACCACAGATATAAAATAATGATATTGGATTCATTAAAAGCTTGCATATATGGTAAAACCCTAACTTGGTATAAAAAAATCAGAGAATGGGATTCTGAATTATTAGATGAACAATCCAAACGTTTGTCAGTAAAGGCTGAAAAAAATAAAAATCATTTGGAGATGAAAAAGAAAGTAGAAGTATTAAACAATAAATACAGCAAAATTCTAACACATAAAACTAGTTTAACTTTAGAAAAACTAAAAATGAATACCTTGGCCACTTCTCCCAAATATCTACATAATCTATCCATAAGAATCAAAATACAATCAAAAGCTAGTAACATTAAAAGTATCTTCCATGAAAAGAAAGGGAAAAATGTCTCGGATATAGGTGACATTCTTGAAGCCCATAGAAATCACTATATGGAACATTTCCAAAAAGAAAATATACGTATTGATCAATTAAATCTAGATGGAAAATGTTCTAATATAAAAAAATACCAGAAAAATTAAAATTAGATCTGCAAGCACCCATATCCTACAAAGAAATTGCAGATACAATAAAAGAGGGTAAAAATAATAAAGCTCCAGGTATAGATGCCATAATTATGGAAATATATAAACTTTTTCCTTCAAAGATACTATCCCTTTTCCATAAAGCTCTATTAGAAATTCAATCACAAGCTTTAACACCACCCTCTTGGAGAAATTCTGTAATCACACCAATCCTAAAGGAAAACAAATCCCCAAACCTCTGTACCTCATATACACCTATATCATTATTAAATAATGACTATAAGATATTTATGACAATATTAACTAACATAATGAAAATACCACTATCCAAAACAATAAATAATGATCAGACTGGATTTATATATCATAGACACACACATGACAATATTAAAAGGATAATTTCTTTTATAGATTATATTAATAAAGAAAATAAACACTCATAATTGGCTTAGATATAGAGAAAGCCTTTGATTCCCTAAATTGGGACTATTTATTCAAAATTCTGGTGTTATTTGAATTTCCTCCTTCCTTTGTTCATCTGCTAAAGAATATATATATACAAATAATTTAGTGTATGTTAAGTTAGGTCCTTTCACCTCTGAATCTATACATATAACAAAGGGTACTAAACAAGGATGTCCCATGTCACCAATTCTGATTGCTTTGGCTATTAAAATATTGGCAGATTCAATACATAACAATACAAAAATCAAAGGAGTAGATGTTTATGAACAATACAATTCTAAAGTAATGCTCTTTGCTGATGACATATTATTAACATTAACCAATATAAAAGACACATTAGAAGAATTAGATATTTTAATTGACACATTTTACAGGACTTCAGGACTCCATTTCAATAAATCAAAATCAAACTTTTTATTTTAAATAAAAAAAAGAATTGCAGATGAAGGGGAATCACATTATAGGGATACAATAATCTACCTTAAAATACTTATGAATTGAGTTATGCAAAGATAATAATGAATTAGTCTCAAAAAACTACAATAATATCACCAATACAATTAAAATCTCTGTGGAAAAGTGGAACAAAATAATATTAACATTTGAAGATAGGCTACAGTTAATAAAAATGGTTTAACTACCCAAGATTCTATATATAGCTTTGGCAGTACAACTGTTACCAGAAAGGAATATACTCAAAGAAATAAACTCATGCCTAATTAAATGTTTATGGTTTTCCAAAAGAAACAGAATAGCTTTAATACATCATATCAGACCATGGAAACAGGGAGGATTCAACTTTCCTGACAAAGAAACATATATAAAAGCATCAATATCTAAAACAATCTCATTTTGGATAAGTCCAAATTATTCTGCAAATTGGAAAGAATTACTAACTGTAATATCAATAAATGAATTTGATTTACAAAACAGATTTCAAATAGAAAAAAGCAATTTGCCATGGCACATATTATGCATTAGTATGCAATATAACATAACTAAGTCCAATAAAACTTTTATGATTAATTACATTAACTCATTTAGGAAAATTATTAATGCAAATATAGATTTAAAAATCTGGATTGATCTTTTAACACCATTCATAGTTACAAAGAGCTATCCACATAAAATATACAGAGAAATAATTAATTCCTGAGAACAGAAAGTTGTTTGTGGTTTCAATGTATCAAATAACTAAAAGTTCTTGATATGCATATAATGGAAACAACATACAAAATTCCACAACAATATTGACTAACTATGCAAAGCATTCTGATGTATTTGCAAGATTTATGCAGACTAATTAGTAATTCTTAATTTAAAGAAATACTTAAGCTTACGAAATACCTATATGAAATCATATATAATGATTATGACATGGGAAATAATATTTCAAAATTTTACAAGCTATTGATAAATTATAAAACAACACCCACATCCTCATATTGGAATTATATTACAAAAGGACACTCAACAGCTAACTGAAGAAATTAAATCAAATATGTCATTATCAATAAAACATACATCCTTTACACAATACTGAAAAGTTTTTAATTGGAAATGCTTGCACAGAGCATTCTTAACTCCAGATAGAATTACTAAAATTAATTCTTCCACAAAGGGAATATGTTGGAGATGTGAGCAAATACACAATGCAGGCTGGAATCTAATGTTTTTAGACTATGTTAAAATTAAGCCATTTTGGAATGATATTAAAAACTTTTTAAAATTAATTGTTTAATTTATCTAAAGCTTAAGTATTATTAAATGTGTATGAAGGGCCTCATTTGAATGAGTCAAATATGTCTCTAGTTTGGACAATACTTGCAATCTCATGGAAGTGTATAACAAGAAGATGGAATACAAATACAATACCGACTATGAAAGACTTCTGCAGCCTACTGAAGACCACAGCATTGTTGGAAATTAAAATTAAAGAATTAAGAATTCATCCTAAGCCATTTATTAACAATCTATGGAAAAAATTCTTATCATTAATTGACACTTTACAATAACTGAGCAGATACACTCTGATAACTGGATTGGTATACCTATAAAGTAATTGTATATATTGAGCTCTGTTATAGTATCAGGCTGATGTAAATAGTGTACTTAGTTATTTAAAATGTTATATACAAATACTATGGAATTTATTCAACTGTATTTGGAAAATAAAATAATTTTTGAGAAGAAAAAAAAGAAATTTCACCTTACTTTCAAATGACTGATTTCTTTAATTGTTTTATATAAATACCGAGTAAGTTGATTCATGGAGATTAATACTGTAAAACTCATTTCCTTAGTCTAAAAACAAATTATTATTAATAAGCTTATTTCTATAATTTTTAATTTGTATCTCTCAGTACAACTGTAGGATGTTTTAGACCTATAGAATGGATGCTTAATTTGGATCTGCCCAGCATTAGTAAATATTATACATCTACTTTAATGTTATATATCTAAAACAATTATTTTCATGGTAGCAAATTTAACTTGTAAAGCTTTAAATCTGTGCTACAGCTAAAAAAAGTTATTCTTTTAATGGAATGAGGGAAGGAAAACTATTTTAAAGCTAAGCCATTTTTATTTAAAAACAGTTTATTATGTCTACATTTTAACTGTTGTCTTTCTGAAAAATGTCATTACTGTTACTTTGACTGTGTGCTATCTTTTTTTTCTAAATATGTCATATTATGAAAATATTCAATAAAAATAGTTGTATAAAAATATTCATGAAGACTAACAAAAGAAATCTGAGGAACTGGATTTCCTTTGCCTTCCATCTCGTCACCATATGTTCATAGGTTCATACGTTTATACTAGGCTAAAGAGCACTGGGGCCCTTAAAAGCATGGCCATGCAACCCAAACCCAAATGGGACCCACAAATTTGATTTATATTTGATTTTTAAGGAGTGACTTATGAACTGCCTCTGTCCATCAGAGACATTGGAGGTAGACCAGGGGTGAATTTCTGATTACCCATCCACTGGTCCACATCTCCCAACCTCTCATCATCATATACTAACTCTAACACTTGAAATCTAAACTGATGGCTGTCATCATTCTCAATAGTGTGCTTTGCTAAGACACCTTTTATGTTTTCCTGTACCAGAGATCATGCTATGATCAGGAATATTCTACAATGAAATTGGAATATACTACGTGCAGACGATCAAATAGTTCAAATAGTGGGGGAGAGACCTTATATTTCATTTAAAAATACTAAGAACCTGAAAAGAAGGTTATGCTATCCTAAAAGTGAGACACATGAAATGAGATTTGGTATGGGTATGGGGACCACTAAATGTGGAAGCTGTAATTTCAGCACCTTTATACATGAAGGTATAGAGTTTAAGCACCCCAATACTAATAAAGTATATAATTTTGACATCAATGCTGACTGTAATAGTAAAAATCTTATATACTTAGCCCAGTGTATTATCTGTTCTTCCTTTTATATAGGGAAGATGAACAGATGCCTTTGTGAATGAATTTGCGACCATATGTATGGTTATAGGCGAGGGCATATGTATAGTGCATTAGCAAAGCACACTATTGAGAATGATGACAGCCATCAGTTTAGATTTCGGGTGTTAGAGTTAGTATATGATGATGAGGGGTTGGGAGATGTATCTAATAGAACCGAGACAAAGGAACTTGCATGGATTGTCAGGCTTAGAGTCCATTTGGGTAAGGGACTAAATGACCAAATAGCTATTACAGCAAAACTGAGATGTAGGAGACTTAGGAAAAATTTAGATTTTATTTGAGTTATTATGTATTTTTACAATGTTTTTTAATATATTTCTGGTTATATTTTAAATGTGTAAGTACATCTTTAAATGTGTAAATGCATGATTAGTTAGTTTGAATTTAATTGAGTATAAAAGGAAATGACCTCATCTGATCAGTTAGGTCTGATGAAGCAAATGTATTTGTGAAAGCGCTTACCATTTGTACAATAAACTCGGTGGATTTTATACAAATTGTTACTCCTGCTCTTCAGCTTGCTTGGTTGTTCACAGATATATATATATATATATATATATATATATATATATATATATATATATATATATATATATATATATATATATATATATATATATATTCCTGAGTGTGAGGAGAGCTTGCAAGGACTGTAGTTTTTTTATTTAAGCTCCCTGCATTGAGCAGTAACACCTTAAGTATCTGAGTGTTGAGTTGATGTTGCTATGTCAGTAGGTTTGTCAGTTTATAAAAGGCACTGTGTGGGGTGGACAAAGCTTTAGCTAGTATTCAAAAGCCTAGAGAGGAAAGACGCAGACGATCTTTTGCAAAATAATGTGCTCTGTTGATCATGTCCTGTAAATGTTGTTGTTGTTTGTCTTTCGACTTTTCCCGGTTAGGGGTCGCCACAGCGGAACACCGGTCCGCTAATGATTGGCAGTAGATTTTTATGGTGCCAAGTTGCCAGCTCGACGCCCAACCTTCAACGAAGGCACGCCCATTCACGCATGTCTTTCAGAATGCCACTCGACTGTGGGGAGGACATGTAGACTCCACACAGAAGGCACTCCCCACACTCCAGCTGAGAATCGAATGGGAGAACCTCTTGCTGTGAGGCAACGACGCTACCGCTGCACCACCGCGGATTTACATGTCCTGTAATATTTTTCAAAATTCTTTTAAATCCTTGGTTCTTCTCTTTCTAATTATCCATGCACACATCTTTAACAACGTACAGTACCTAATTCCGAATACTCAAAGTTCCATTTTTAACAACATATAGTACCTAATGACAAATACTCAAAGTTCCATCTTTAACAAGGTATAGTACCTAATGCCGAATACTCATAGTTCCATCTTTAACAATGTAAAGTACCTAATGCCGAATCCTCAACGTTCCATCTTTAACAACGTATAGCACCTAATTCCGAATATTCAAAGTTCCATCTTTAACAACGTACAGTACCTAGTTCTGAATACTTAAAGTTCAGATACCAAAAACTGGTGGATATTTTTTGATGTTTTACCCTTCAAATGGGTCATATCTGGGAGAGGGCACTACACTTTTCCAGTTTCATTCTAATGCAATATATTACAGAGAACACTGCTAATTTCTTGTATCCAGAAGCTGATGGGGTATTGAAAGCAAACTGTAGCCCATACAGGCTCATTGAAATCACAGCATCAGTAGTCTAGAAAGACTGTATTGTAGAAAAGAGGATTTTAAGTATAGTAGCTCTCTTCATAAGATATCCATTGCCCATGACACCTTAGCTGATTCTCTGGCCTACAACAATTTGTTAGTGTCTCCTATGTAAAGAAAGTGGTAAGTGAATCAAGATGTGCTGGAATGGTCTGTCATTAAGTTGGGAAATTTTATGAATTTTGGAGTTATGATAATGAGTGACATGTGATCCGCTGTGGTGACCCCTAACCGGGAAAAGCCGAAAGAAGAAGAACAAAGAATTATGATGATGAGTACAGTGACTTCATCAAGATCAGTCTCAGTTGATCACCAAGGTCTGTGGGGGTCTTTTTTATCTGCTGGGGAATTTTCTCAGCTGCTGTGAATCCTTTGAGCTGCTGCAGGGGCACTTCTCAGCTGCTGACATAAGCTTTTGAATTCAGACAATGTCATCATCGAGAAAGTAAAGTGTTTTAAATGGCTTTTGCCATTTGGTATATATTTAGTGGACTTCCCTTAGTGAAAGATCTACTGTCTGTAAGCCTGAGTTTACAGAGAACTGGGCTGATATCCTTGAAGCTTTTTATTTTTGTTTTAACAAAAGGTAAGGATGGATGAACAAGAAAACTATATATACAAGCTGCCATCCTAATCAGATGTCCAACACCCTGATTTGTTAATGCATATGGCTGTTAGGTTGTCCAATACCCTTATTTGTTAATGCATATGGCTGTTAGGTTGTCCAACACCCTGATTTGGTAATGCATGTGGCTGTTAGGTTGTCCAACACCCTGATTTGTTAATGCATGTGGTTGTTAGGCTGTCCAACACCCTGATTTGTTAATGCATGTGGTTGTTAGGCTGTCCAACACCCTGATTTGTAAATGCATGTGGTTGTTAGGTTGTCCAACACCCTGATTTGTAAATGCATGTGGCTGTTAGGTTGTTCAACACCCTGATTTGTTAATGCATGTGGCTGTTAGGTTGTCCAACACCCTGATTTGTTAATGCATGTGGTTGTTAGGCTGTCCAACACCCTGATATGTAAATGCATGTGGCTATTAGGTGAGGAAATGCATCTCTGTATAAGGCATTGAAAAATGGACTGCATATTTGTCCCAACTTTGTAACTACTGAACAAACTGTAGCAATCTTTAAGTTTAACTATTAAGATATTTCAAATAATGCTGCCGTATGATCCCCCATCAGTTTGATTCATCTTATTCGTGTATGTCAGGTATTTAATTTTGGATTTTCCACTTCTCACTTTTCTGCCTTATTTTATTTTTGCTTTTTCATCCTTAGTTGCTTTGCACCTCTGATATTATCTGTTATAGTTTATTTATGTACTCACCTTGCCTTTCTTATATCTTGCCACCCCTTACCCCTCTTTTTCTTTTCTTACCTCCTATATTCTATTTTTTCTTTGAATTGTCATTCCATTGGCCTTCTAGAATAAAACAAAATGGGTTAACTGTATTCTAGCATTTCCTGTTCTACAGACTCGCCTACCTCTCCTCTGTCTTTTCCTAATGCTCTGAAAAATACCTGAACTTTCTTCAAAATGTTTGTGTGTTTTGTAGCTGTACATCATAGGTGCTGTTTATTCTCTGTGAATCTCTTTCTCTCTCTCTTTCTGTTTCTGACTCTGCCTAATACACCATACCCATCAACCTCTTAATACAAGAAATCTGGACAAAGCCTAAAATAATGGGGGGACAAAAGCCCAAAATATATACATTTTAAAATGCATGTCATATCAACTTAAAAAGTGGCTAGAATAACAACATGTGTGTTGAAATGCATTTACTGTGGATATGAAGTCTGAAATTCAAGTGTATGTCACTATTTAATGATTTAAATCCTTAGTGGTTTGTTAGAAAACCACAACTTTTATGAGGAACAGAACGAAAATATGGTGCAAGAATCTAGACATTTTTCAAAAATCTGTAAGCTGAAAGTTACTTTTCACACTGTTTTCCATATTTCTCCTTATTGTACACACCAGTCCTTTGAGTTCAGCAGAACAGTTCCCCTTTGCAAATAATTATGCCTCTGGTAGCTGCCTCAGTGAGACATTGTTAACATTCACTCTCATTTGAATAAGTTTTTCATTTTGTTTTATTTGTTAAATATGAACTAAAATGATGATGTGCACAGCTTGCCAGAGTTGCATAGTTTTACTTTTAAGCTGAATAATTATTGCCTTCATTTCTGATGTCCCCCTTTGTACTTCTCTTGCATCCAACATACGTACTGAATAGCTATTCATCTGAAAGAGCCTGTCCCTGGGAAACTTTGGCAATAAAATAAATCAGAAACTGGAGTGCAGCCCAAATGAATCTGTAGTGAAATCTCTGATGCCTTTAATTAAGCAATAAGATATGGTGGCTCAATGTTACTGAAAAATAATTACATACCTCAGGAGGTGAAGGAAAAGACAAGCTGAATGTATTGCACACCCAACAAGAACTATTACTTGTCATTCAGATGCTTTATGAGGTACCTAATTTCATTTATAAAATGACACTATAGTTTGTAATTTGCAGACAAAATAATGAGATTTGGGGAATTAAATTGTACTGAATTCTGTCACTGCTTAAACAAATGGCATGAAACCATTGCAGGCTCAGTGCTGTTGCCTGCTTTTGTACAAGTTTTAGAAGTAACGATACATTTTTCTTACTGAGCATGTCATATGCAATGTAATATAAATAAATAAATAAATAAATATGCACCTGAAATGCATTTCACTTAACAGTTTATTCTTTACAAGTTCTTTGAATTCTGTTATCCTATAAACGGCTTAATTTTATTTTCAAACTCATACGGGCACTCTGTTGAAATCTGTGATCCCGTAGTGGTGACATTTACTCGAATGGACCTTTGTGATCTGACTCTCAGTAGTAAGAAGCCTTACTACGGTAAACAGGCTTTGATTTTATCATTTGCCATAATTTTACTACTCTTCCCTATTTCTTTATAGTGATATTTAAAAATAACAGGATTTAGTAATGTCTTCCATTACTTCAGTTTATGAGCTGATTTTTACTTAAAAAAAAAAAATACATAATACAATACAAATTGGAAAGAAGTTACTCACTCACCCTGAATTTAATAATACACTTCAGGACTTTTTTGAAAAAAGTAACACTGCGATACGTTAATATAACAGTGGAGTGATGAAGTATGTTTAAAATTCAGAGAGTTATATACCTGTGTGTGTGTATGTTGTGTCTATGGCATGTCTTTCTTTTCTCTCTCTCTCTCTCTCTCTCTATATATATATATATATATATATACATATATACATACATATGGGTATAGGTTCATAGGTTCATAGGTACTAGGCTATCGGCCCTGGGGCCTATATAAGCCTAGGCAAAAATGTTCCCTGGCTTTCGCCACCCAAGAAAATTATTTCCCTGTGCCCCTGTCAAGCAGTGCCGCAGAAGTGACCCTCGGGGTGAATGTTCTATTTCCCATCCAGTCGTCAAGATTTTTCTTAAGGAGGGTCAATGAGGAGCTTTGCTTGACATGAATGGGTAGTTTATGCCAGAGTATGTTGCACAGTATGTTTTATTTGCTCTAATCACATTTTGTTGAAAAGATTAAAAAAAAAAACAAACAAAAAAAAAAAACACTGACAAGACTGAAAAGACATTTCCATGAAAATACAAATCACTGAATCATGTTTGATAGAAAAACTGTGTAAGGATATAAAAAATCCCTGCTGTTCTGGTTTTGGATCATAGTAATTATAATGCTAATTAGTGATGATCAGTATTGTTACCTAGTGAATCTCCACTGGCATGTGTAGCTCCATTTGTAGAACTTCATATTTGTAACCGAACAGTGATTCAGTGTGTGATAATCTTTCTTTTTGCCTGCAATTGTGTGACTCAGGAGTAAGTATATTTGCAGGACGGCTCATTGCCTCTTGAAAAAAATGCTTTTGGTTGCATGTCTTTGGAATGTGGGAGGAAAATAGAGTACCCAGAGGAACCGTGAACACACAGGGAAAACATTTGGCAAAAAGGTATTCGATTACTAAAATGATTCTTATTTCCAATGGAGAGTTACTGCAGTAAGAGCACCATTTGTCCCCATATATGCAAACTTACACCTTATTTTGAGGAGAAATGCATTTATAATTATAAAAATAATGTTTATCTTCAGCTCATGAACATTTGGAGAAGATCTGTAGATGACTCTTAGATGGTGTGGATTGCCAAATATGAATCTTTTCTTAGTTTCAGGGAACATTTAAACAACAAAAATGTAGGTATTGCATTTAGTATGCAATTTGAGCTATTTAATATTGAATTTCTTGCTTTGGAAATCATAAAGCTACTTGATGCTTGTTTAATTACTGCATTAAACAGAAAACCATTCACAAACAATACTTTTCACATCATAGTATTTGTTCATAGGTTCATAGGTAGGTACTAGGCTATTGGCCCAAGGGCCTACGTCTGCCTAGCCAACAAGGTTCCCTAGCTTACGCCACCCAAGAAAGTTATCACACCATGTCATTAAAAGTTTCAGACAATGAATAGAAAGATTTTTTTTTCCTCAAATATGTTTTTTATTTTCAATTAAAGTAACATTTACATAATATTTTAAATATCATTTTAAACAACTATATACAATAGCCTGACAATTATATACACTGTATGTTATTAAATATAGAATTAAAAGATCAGTTATCAGAGATACAATATTGATTATTGCAGAGTGTCCAACAAAGATATAACTTTCTTCCAAGGATTATTTACCAATGGCCTGGGATAGATTCGTAGTTCTTTGATTTTTATTTCCATCAATGCGGTTGTCTTCAGTAAAGTGTAGAATTCTTCCAAGGTCGGGGGTGTATTTGAATTCCACCTTCTGGTTACACATTTCCTAGATATAGCAAGTATTGTCCATAGCAAATACATATTTGTCTTATTCAGGTAGGGACCTTCATTTACATTTAGAATTATCAATACTTTAGTTAATGTAAATGATTCATTAAATAAAGCTTGTAAAAAAATGATTGATTCCATTCCAATATGATTTACTTTTATTACATTCATAAAAAATATGAATCCAGTCTGCTTTATTTGGCTTTTCACACCTCCAGCAAAAAAACATTTGTAGTAGTACCGATCTTTTTAATTCTGTCTGGTGTTAAAATGCTCTATGTAAGTATTTCCAGTTAAATATTTTCCAGTACTGTGTGTTAGAGGTGTAATTAACTGATAGTAAGATGTTAGTTTTAATTTCTTCTGTTAACTGCAATGACTGACCTTTTGTTAAAAACTGACAGTATGATGGTTTGGGAATTGTTTTATATGTTATTAACTCTTTATATAGATTTGAAATGGAATTTTTCTTTTCACAACTATTATATATAAATTCATACAGAAAACCTATTAGATTTGGAATATCTTTAAATGAGGAATTATTAATTAATCTGCATAAATCTTGAGTGTACATTAGAATGCTTTGTAAGGTTAACCAGTCCTGTGTTGGAATACTGTAAGCAGTTTTTATCATATGTATATCTAAAACATTTAATGTATTTACACATTGAAACCAGCATAAGAATCCATTGTGTTTCCAGGAGGTTATTGTTTCCCTATATATTTTGTGAGGAAAGTTCTTAGTGATGGTAAATGGGGTTAAAAGGTCAAACCAAAGTTTTAGATCTATGTTTGCAATGATAAGTTTCCTAAAGGAATTGATGTAATGATTAATCAGTGTTGTTTTAGAAGGTTTTGTTATATTATATTGTATACTTATGCATAGTATGTACCAGGGTCTGTTTGATTTGTCTACTATTAAAACTTTTTTAACAGATTAAATTCATTTATTAATATAGACATTGTTAATTCTTTCCAGTTGGTAAAATAATTTGGGTTTATCCAGTCTATTGTAGTTTTAAGCACAGATGCTTTTATATATGTTTCTATTTCTGGGAAGTTCAATCCTCCTTGTTTCCAGGGTCTAATGTGATGAGGTAGAGCTACTCTATTCTTTTTGGGATACCATAAAAATTTTATTAAACATGAGTTTATTTCTTTGTTGCATCTTTCAGGAATTAACTGTATTGCTAATGCTACATATAGTATTTTTGGCAATAAGATCATTTTTATTAATTGCAATCTGTCTTCAAAAGTTAATATAATTTTGTTCCATTTTTCTATATATATGTTTATTGTTTCAATAATGTTTTTAGAATTTATTAATACTGTTTCATTTATATTTTTGCATAACACTATTCCTAAATAATTTAGCGTAAGTTCTTGCTTTCCTATGATGGATTTATCCGTAACTTGCAGTTCTTTTTTCTTATTTAAAAATAGAAATTTTGATTTTGATCTATTAAAGTGTAGACCTGAGATCTTATAAAATTTCTCCATTACTTCTTCTAGTTCTCCTAATGACTCTCTGGAGTTTGATAGGGTTAATAAAATATCATCAGCAAAAAGCATTATTTTAGATATGTACTGGTCATAGACTACTATTCCTTTTATTCTTGGATTATTGTGTATTATTTCTGCAAGTATTTCTATAGCCAAAGCAAATAAAATAGGAGAAAGGGGGCATCCTTGTTTAGTACCTTTCATTATATGAATAGATTCTGAGGTGAAAGGACCTAATTTAATGTAGGCTAAGTTATTAATATATATGCTTTTAGTAATAAGACGAAGGGAGGAGGAAATTCAAATAATGCTAAAGTTTTAAATAGATATTCCCAGTTGAGGGAACCAAAGGCTTTTTCTATGTCTAATCCGATTACAAGTGTTTCTCCATCTTCTTTATTCACATAATCTATAAGAGTAAGTATCATTTTAATATTATCATGTGTGTGCCTGTTATATAAAAATCCAGTCTGATCATTATTAATTGTCTTTGAAAGTGGGATTTTCATTCTGTTAGCTAGTATTAACATGAATATTTTTAATCATTATTCAATAATGTTATAGGTCTGTATGAGGTGCAAAGGTCTGATGGTTTATCTTTTAGAATTGATGTTATAAAAGAATATTTACATGAGGGTGGTATTTTTTCTTCTGGCTGGAATTCTAGCAAAGTTTTATGAAAAAGAGAGATTACTGTTGCAGGGAAGAGTTTGTAAATTTCTGTAATTATACCATCTATCCCTGGAGTTTTGTTAGATTTATTTTCTTTTATCTTGTCAACAATTTCTTTGTAGGATATAGGTTTTTGTAGGTCTAGTTTTAAGTTTTTGAGAATTTTTTTTATATTGATAAGGTTTGTATCTAAGTTTATTTGGTTGGTACCTAAATCTTCTTTTTTGAAGTGTTCCATATAATGGAACCAAAA
>NC_056726.1:1512896300-1512978800 GCF_019279795.1 Protopterus annectens
GGATGGACATGGGCACCACTCCAGGAGTGAATTTGCAATCATCCATCCATTGATCTAGGTTGTGTTTGAAGAATGTCAGGGAGGGGCTCTTTTTCATGCAAATTGCAAGCTTGTTCCAGAGAAGTGGCAGTCTCAGGAACATACATCTATATCTCCAGCATGACCTGTTCATGTCAGAGGCAAGGTTAAGATCCCTGGAGTGAGTGACCCTCTTGCAATTTAATTTATAAATGTGCAGCCTTTTCATCAGGGCAGGGTCAGAGCCTGCCCTGTAAGTGAGGCATAGGTCACCCTTTGCAATCTACAGCAGACAGAATACAGTGCCCAAGCTTTCAGTCTTTCTGCATAAGACTTGTTTTGTGCAAACTGAAATTTCTTGGTAAGAAACCTCTGTGGTCTCTCCATTTGTTGCAGGTGCCTGGTGAGGTACATGCAAAAGGGATCATTGTACTCAGTTATTGGTCTGATGATCCTTAGATCCAGATGTGATGCCTTTACTTATAAGATGTGCCGAATAGAAGGATTTCCTTACTACTGTGGATACACTATGGTTAAAATTCAGATCGCTATCATCCTGCGTACTCAGGTCATGTACCACTGGGTCTGTACCAACTTGGGGGGCTGCTGTCTATAATGTAATTAGCCAGGATATCAGCTTTCCCAAAGGGAATAATTATTCCTTTTTTTTCTTTTAGCTTTAATCTGTGGCTTTCGCACCGATCATTTGTTTGTGTTAACCTTGTCTGCAGTATATTAATATCATTGGGGGACTCAATTATTGCTCCCAATTTGCAATTGTCAGTGATCTTTGTTAGCCACAGGCATTCCAAGCTTGTCTGGACTTCTGAGAAATAAATTCCAAACAGTAAGGGGCCCAGCACAGAACCCTGTGGTACATTACTGGCGGCTGGTCTTTTGCTAGAGGTGAAGTCATCCACTTTTACAGTATGTGTCCTGTCAGTGAGTCAGTTGGCTACCCATATGGTAATGTAGGGGTTAATTCCCAATTGGAGAATTTCTTTATCAAACCTGAGTGGGGATTGTGTCAAATGACTTGGCTAGGTTAAGATAGGCAGTATGCACTGTCTTTCCCTCTTCCAGGGTCTTGGTGATTTTCTTGAAGAAGTCAACCATGTTTGACAGGCATGATCTACTTTTAATGAATCTGAAATTAGTTAGGTCCAAAGTTTGGAGTTTACCTATGTCCTTGTTAATAAGATCTATAATGGTTCTTTCAATGGCCTTGCACATGAGGCTAGTCAAGCTTATGGGCCTATAATTCCCAGGGTCAGTTGATGGTCCCCCTTTGTGCAGACGGATTACTGTTGCTGTCCTCCATTCCACCTGAATATAGCCAGTTCACAAGCTGTCATTAAACAGGGATCCAAGTGGGTCTGCTAGGTCATCTTTTTAAGTTGCTTAAAAGGCTACCTGGAACGTTTTCTGGTCCCATCGATGCCGTGTTTTTGGCCTTGGAGAGCACTAAGTTGACCTGCTGTCTTGAGATAATATCCTGAGGAATAGTGGCAGGTATAATTTGGGGGATGACTGGAGGGAACAAAGGGGTGAAGTTTGCTCCAAATCTATCAGCTAGCAGGTTGGCTATTACCTCCAGCTGAGTATGGATGGTGCCATCCACAACCAGTTCAGCGCATAGCTGCGTATTTCCTATTGGTTTTGGATGTAGTTAAAGAATGTCTTGTGATTATCCTTAGCTAGGGAGGCTATTTTTATTTTGTTATTAGCTTTGCAGGACTTGACAAGATCTGTAATTTGTTTTTTAAGCTAGAAATGAAACATTTCCCCAATGATCCCTTCTGTAGTTTGGCCGAATGTGTACAATCACTAAAATGAAAATCTTCCCCACAGATCCCATTAGCCATATGTTGAGGTATACACAAGCATGCCCATGACTCCAAATGAATCACTTCCCCCCACGATCCCTTCAGTAGTCTGCACATGTATACACAAACACATCACTGACATGAAATGAAAAGTTTTCCCTTCCTCTTACATCTCCATATTCTTCTGTTAATTTGCAGCTTTTCCTATCATAAATTCAGATTCAGGGGCATCTAAAGGTCTGGTATCCAACTAAGCTCATCATGGATACATCTCTACGAATCCTCCTGATATGCAAACTTGTAATACCCCTTATCTCACTATCAGCTGCCCCCATCACTTATGCCTTAAGTGTATTACACTTTTGCAGTAGGGAAGTGTGCTTAACAAAACAGCTGCTCATTTACTCAGTCATCCTGAAAGTTGCTCTTTGTGGATTTTACTGCATTGACAATGCAAGGCCCTGGACTATGAATATGGCTATATTCCCAGCACATATCTGTGCTCGTTCTTTATTTTGGAATAGCTGCCTGAATGTAGTTTTATAAATATTAGAATATAGCTTTTTAACAGGATTGGTGCTGTTTGCATTAGTTATGTTAGAGTGAGAGAGAGAAAAAATACAGGGATTTCCTGCACATGGGTATGGACTGTATTTAAGAAAGTGTTGATAAACTTCTCTGCAGTCATCTGGCTGAGAAGAAAATACATAATGATTATGTTTGCCATGTGTACCATAATGACACAATTTGGATGTATGCACAACTTGCTACGGCTGTCTATTTGTTCCTTATGTATCACATTTGATGAACCTGAGACTAAAAGCTTTTCTAAAGCAGACAAAGTAACCTTTTTAGTTCTAAAAAGTAGTATTAAGGAGTATATTATATTGGGAAGGGGATCCATACCTGGCATAACGGGGGGTATCCATACCAACATAACACAGGGATCCATACCGACATAACAGGGGGATCCAAACCTGATATAACATTCACAGTGCTACAGAATGAGTGTTTATGTGCATGTGTGTGTGTGTGTGTGTGTGTGTGTGTGTGTGTGTGTGTGTGTGTGTGTGTGTGTGTGTGTGTGTGTGTGTGTGTGTGTGTGTGTGCGTGTGTGTGTGTGTGTGAGAGTGAAATGCCCTACCTTGAGTTAGCAGGTGGAATTTATTTTCAAGTGTGTTTTCAAGGAAATGTGAGCTTCAAGGGAGGAGAAGTTTACTGCTGTTCATGCTGTCTGCTTAAAATGTGCAACTGTTTGTTTACCGAATGGTATCATTATTGTGGTATAGAATTTTAAACCAGTGTTAGTAGCACAACAGGTAGCATGCTTGCATTATGATGCAGAAGGCTGTAGGTTCTACTCCCACAGCATGTAGATTTGTATTTTAAGGGGGTGTGGTGCTGCAATCCTGAGTATGTCCTCCTTTGGATAAGATACCTAGTAACTATGAACCTGTTTTTTCAGCTTAGTGACTATGAACCTATTTTTTCAGCTTGCTACCCATTCCCTATTGCAGTATACCAGCTTACCATTTTTTTTATGTACCATAGGCCATTTATTCTTCAAGACCAACAGGCAGTGAATTTGTAGATGAAACAGTGAAATATAAAGTTGTTTTCTAGCAACAACCTCTTCATTAGTTTCAGATCTCTTTAATGTGGAATTAGTTCTGCAGAGATTGTGCATATTGACTGAAACTGGTGGATTGTAATGACAGAAGTTTGAGTGACCTTTTATGGTTGAAACGTTTTGAATAGGTGGGAGGTTGACATAATGGTTAAGGTGTTCACCTTACAGACACAAGGTGCAGCATTTGATTCCCACATGGGGTAACTGGCTAGGCTTAAAAATGGCCCACAAAGGCAGTTAACCTATATAACATGAACTGGGCAGTTTGTCATTATTGGTTCATATGTTTTGTTTCATCGCTTACTGGAAAAATGTTCAAAACTATAAATTTAAAACACACTCTAACAAGTGGTACTGCATTATACAAGGGATATAATTCAATTATTATATATTACAATTAATACAATCTGGAAGATGTATCAAAGAACTTTTGCATGGTCCTAAAAATGTATGCAAAGGGCCTATGATTTGAAAACAGCCCAAACGTAAACTTAACTCACCACTGGCCAGGTGCATTTTCTTTGAATGTGGGTTTCAATGCTGTTTCAGTGAATGTGAGTTTCAAAGACAGAGAAGTTTTAATGCTAAGTCTGTTTTCATTATAAGACTATTGCCTTGTTTAGCAAATGTCTATCTGTGTTTGTGCTATAAAAATTTGAAATAAAAGTTGTAAATTAAATCCAAATTCCTGCAATCATTGCAGAAATAAGGCACAAAACAGTATGCACACTGAGAGTTTTGAAAAAGTGTTTATGGCAACTCAGGGGAAATAACCAGGTAATGGTACACTGGAATAGCTGTAGGGGGAGGGCTGCTTGGTGGTCTGAGTGGGAGGCTCTGGGTGTGCAAACCCCTGAAAAAATTCTGGGGGTTCCCTAGATAGATAGATAGATAGATAGATAGATAGATAGATAGATAGATAGATAGATTAACTGAGATAGATAGATAGATAGATAGATAGATAGATAGATAGATAGATAGATAGATAGATAGATAGATAGATTAACTGTTTGACTGGTCTGGTACAAGGAATCACTATGTAATCCAGTGTAACTACTGTCTGTTTATTCTAACTGTGGAGCTTTTCTCCCCGAGTCTCCGCTGAAAATGGACCTACGTCCAGTCGGACACTCCCGGTCAACAAATGTAAATAAATAAATAAATAAAGACAAGAGAAACTTATGAAATGGAGGGCAGAGGTTGGAAGGTATTTTGAAATGTGAAAAAAAACATGGTGAAACTCTTACCAAGTGTTACTTTTGTAGAGAGAAAGAAGCCCACTCGAGCCACCATGACAAAGAAACTAAAAAATTATGTTATAATGATAAAAACAAGGATAAGTCCTTTCAAGTCAAAGTTCTTCCTCAAATCCATAAACCACATACATGCCATCCCTCAGTTTAAAATCCAGTCCACCAATAAAAATCAACATATGGCACCCCCTCAATACAAGCTTTAAAGGTTATATCACCATTCAGTCCTGGTAGCTGATCCACCTGCAGATCAGCTATCCATGTAAGTTCGCTTAATTCTGTTTGATGCCGGATATCTTCACCTCTTCTACATAAAAATTGTATGTATAACACCATAAAACCAAAAGAATGTCCAGGATGGGTCTTAACATGTTGGGCAAGTGCGTTATCCTTCACAATCAGCTGTACGTCACACATATGCTGTAAAATTATTTCCTTTAACACTCGATTAGTTTTTCCAACATAACGACGCACAGACACTGCACTTAGCAAGCTATACTGCATTCTTGGTACAGCAAGTAGCATATAATCATGGTGTAAATATTTTCTTAGTCAGCAGTTGACAGAAGCAGTTCGAGATATTGGAGCCTATCAAAAAGAGGAAGCCAATTTGGAAGTCCCCAGCCATCAATAAACTCTACAACAGAAGGAAGAAACTGTTGCAGAAAAAAATTAAGTCACAAGACTGGACAAACTCCCTTATCAGCCTCAACAAAAAGCTAGCTATGAAACTAGAATTGTGTCTGACACCAAAAACTACCACAAAGCCTTCTATACCTATATCAAGAACCTCCAAGGCAATACCCAGATTTGCTCTGAGTTATTGCACAATGGTATCTCCTATACTGAGCCAACAGATATAGCCAACATACTGGCCGACAGATTAATTGTCAACTTTACCCCCCCCCAAAGACCCTATCACAATACCAGAAGAAAGCCTGGTATCCACCATGTCTGTGCACAGGTAAAAGCTGCATTGTTCAAAGCCAAGAATACAGCATCCATAGGACCTGATAATATCTCTGGCTGCATCCTACATGAACTTACAAAATGAGCTGGCACCACACCTGTGTGCCCTGTTCAATCACAGCCATACCTCAGGTTTTGTCCCTAATGAATGTCATTCCTCTCCATAAAGGGGGGGGGGGGCAACTACAGACCCTGTTAACTATCGGCCCATTAGTCTGATGAATGTGGTATGCAAAGCTATGGAACGCATCATCATGGACCAGCTTAACAAAGATATCTCCAAACTCTTGACCCCACACAGTTTGGTTTTGTCAAGAGGATATCCTACCTGCTGAACCTGGTTGACTTCTTCAAGGCAGTCACCAAGGCTGTGTACGAGGGTAAGGCAGTGCATACAGCCTATTTCAACCTGGCCAAAGTCTTTGATACCATTCCCCACTCAGATATCATTGATAAACTCACCACACTTGGCATCAGTCCTTATATCACTAGGTGGGTGGCAAATTGGCTCATGGACAGGACCCACAGAGTGAAACTTGCAGATTCCAAGTCAGACTGTCAACTAGTCATGAGTGGAGTCCCACAGGGCTCAGTCCTCGGCCCTCTCTTGTTTGGCATCTACTTCTCAGAAGTCCAGACCAACACAGAGGGACTCTGGCTGACCAAGTGTGCTGATGACTGCAAGCTAGGAGTCATCATCAACTCCCCAAGTGATGCAGACATCCTACAAAAGGGCCTCTCTGAGACCAAGACTGATATCGGAACCATGGCTTTAAGCTTAATATCAAAAAATGTGTTATCATTCCCTGCGGAAAAAAACTCAGTCCCCGTGAATTACCACATTGATGAGAGCCCACTGAACACTGAAGGGGCCATAAGAGATCTGGGCACCCAGGTCGACAGTCACCTCACCTTCGACCGCCACATTGCCACTGTGGTCAGAAAGTCCTTCTATGAGTCACATCTTATAACCAAAGGTTTCGCATCCAGAAAGAAAGAGGTCATCATCCCTCTCCACTCATCCCTCATTAGACCAATCATCGAATATAATGCCCCATTTGGCATTGCCTGACCAGACACCTACAACAGCTGGAGAGGCCAGAAAAAGTACCTCACAAAAAGGATCCTAGGCCTTAAACACATGTCCTACATGGACAGACTCAAGAAACTTCAGCTGTCCACAGTCTCTTATTGTCTACGTAGAGGTGATCTCTGCTTCACTTACAAGGCCATGTCAGACCCAGCCCTACTTGAAATGCTACACCTAAAGAAATCCCAATCCCCCCATGCCACACACTCCAGAGATCACAACCTCATTACCACATTCAACAGAACATGCTGGAGGGATAGGTTTATCTCCCAAAAACTGCCCATACTCTGGAATAAGTTTCCCATTCATGTCAAGCAGAGCACATAGCTGGCCCTCTTCAGGAAAAATCTTGAGGAGTGGATGAGTAACAGAAAATTCAATTCAGGGATCACTCTAGTTGCCCTACTGGATAGAGGCACTGTGAACTAACATTGGGTTGCACAGTGCCAGGGCAATTCTTTTGGGGCTAGGCATGTAAAGGCTCCAGGGCCATTAGCTTAGTACACATCTATGAACCCATGAACCTATTGAAATATTGGCACCCCTTACAATTCTTGCCAGAGTGAGTTCCTGTCTTATGCGACCCCAACATCTCTGCATAACATACATTTTAAGTTCAGTCCATTCCACAAAGTAAACAATGGTGTCTCCCCAATAACTTTGTTAATGCGGCCATCAGTCTGAAGAATCTTCCAATTTCTCCTGATCACAGCACAGGTCTTCTGAATGTCACAATTATATTTCAATACTGCTCTTAAGTTGCCTGCACCAGTGTCAGTATTCTTAGGTGAAGAAACCTTAACATTCCTTTGAATTCCAGGACTGAACCATGGTCTCCCTCTGGTTCATCATAATTTCTTACACCCATCTATTATTCTAGTATCTATTAATGGACAGCCACATTCAATATACTGACTACTCAAAACATACCAGCTCCTGTTCAAAAACATCATCTCTCATGCGTAACCTAGACATCCACAATGATTAATATTTGATTATATTCTCAATAATATGTTGCGGGCGCATACTATCTCACATCAATAAAGTATTCCTCCAACAGACTTTCCTAAAAACTTTTGTTTGCAGTTTTCCAATTGCATCCTTTTATACCTTGACATCCAGGAAGTCTATTTCTTTGGAGGAAAAGTATATAGTAAATTTTAAAAAGGTGGCACTGTCTTCCAGATATTATACAAATGACCGCAACTGATCCACATGGCTTCTTCACCTAAGAATACTGACACTGGGGTGGGCAACTTAAGAGCAGTATTAAAATATAGATGGAATAAAATTACACTCAGGAATTCTCCCCCTATCTTTCCAGAGATTATTGGAGTCTAGCAAGCAAACCTGCAGCTGGATTATGTAAATCCTGGGTGCAAAAAGTCAAAATAAACCATTCAGTGCTTAATGCCCTTCAGACATTAAGAAGAAGGGAACTTATCCATGCCATGTGGTCCACACAGCCTATCTGGACCTCGCCAAGGCCTTTGACACCATCCCCCACTCTGGAATCATAGATAAACTTACTAAGCTGGGCATAAATCCCTATGTCACTCAATGGGTTGCCAACTGGCTTACTGGCAGAACTCAGACTGTAAAAGTAGCCGACTCCAAATCCAGCTCCAGACACATGACAAGTGGAGTACCTCAGGGTTCAGTCTTGGGTCCACTCTTGTTTGGCATCTACTTCTTTGAAGTACAGGCCAACACTAAGGGACTCTGGCTAACAAAGTTCATAGATGACTGCAAACTGGGAGCCATTATTGAATCCCCAAATGATGTGGATATTCTACAAAAGGGCCTTACAAAAACAGATGTCTGGTGCAAGAGCAATGGGCTCAAGCTTAATTCCAAGAAATGTATAGTTATCCCCTTTGGGAAAAAACATGTACTCATGAATTACCACATAGGTGGCAATACACTAAACATCGAAAGTGTGATGAGAGACTTAGGGACACAGGTGGACAGTGGTCTCACTTTCCATAGCCACATTGCCACATCACCACAACAGTCAGGAAGTCCTTCTATGTGTCTATGTGGCACACCTCATCACTAAGGGCTTTTCATCCAGAAAAAAGGAGGTCATTGTCCCACTTACTCATCCCTCATTAGACCCATTATAGGGTATAATGCCCCATTTGGTATGTACCTCACAAGACATCTGCAATAGCTGGAAAGGACACAGAAATACCTCACTAAAGAATCACAGGCCTAAAGCAGATGCCATATGCTGACCATCTAAAAAAATACCAGCTATACTCTGTGGTATATCGTCCACTCAGAGGCAATCTCTGCTTAACATACAAGGCCATGTCAAACCCTGAGCTGTTGGCCATGCTCCACTTAAAGAAATCCCAATCCCTCAGAGCCACATGCTCCAGGGATATAAACCTTGTCATCACAATGAACAAAACATGCTGGAGGGATAGTTTCCTGACCCAGAGACTCCCCATACTCTGGAATTGACTGCCCATACATATCAAGCAGAGCGCCTCCTTCGCCCTCTTCAAAAGGAGCCTTGATGATTGGATGGGAGATAGGAAATTCACCCCAGGGATCATGTCAGTCACCCTGCTAGACAGGGGTCCAGAGAAGTAAATATTGTGGGAAGAAATATCCAGGGAATTGTTATGGCTAGGCTTGTATAGGCCCTAGAGCCAATAACCTAGTACCAAGCTATGAACCTATTAAACTTTGAACCTATATTGTAAAGCCTGTAAGCACATTCTACAAGGGAACTGTTTATACCCCCCAGGACCAACAAAAAGTACTTTTTGAATATGCATGCTGACTGTAACACACATGTTGCTTATATTGCGAACTGTCAACAGTGTACTGCATATTATGTAGGAAAAACAAATTGCAGACTTAAAGATAGAATTTTTAAGCATCTATCAGATAAAAGGTTAAGAAAAGAACACCATGCACTGTACAAGCATATAGAATTGCATAGTGATCATGTATTTGCCTTTATGGTTATATGTGTTGTAAACAGAAGTCAAAGAATGGGTGACTTGTATAATGAAACTGAATACAAAGAGATAGAATGGATTCTTAGACTGGGAGCTGACAAAGCCCCAGGATTAAATGATGTCCCTTTAAAACCAGCTCTAGCAAAAAGAAGGCTAAATTATTGATTTTTATTGGCTGTGTTGTACTATATTAGATACTATGTTTTTATTAGTGTTTTATCATCTGATGAAGGAATTTACCCGAAAGTGCTTATGATACTGCTTTTATTGTTTTAATAAACTCGAGGCCCTTCTCAGTATGGAGAACATCGATGTCTGTGCTGTAACTGAAACCTGGTTCAAGGCTCCTGAGAGCACCCCGGCACTATTAGGTTTTACCTCATATCATGCCCCAAAACCCGGACCACACCACAAAAGGAGGGGGTGTATCCATATTCATAAAGGATACCCACACCTCCAGGTTGGTGGCAACGCACGAAGCTTCGGAAACCATCCAGGTGCAACTAACCATAGGCAAAACTGCTCTACAAATTGTAGCATGCTACAGGCCACCCTCTCAAACTCAGGAACCCCACACAGCCTTCCTGAAGACACTGGAGGGTATAAATGTATCTCCAAACACCATCATATTGGGTGGCTTCAACTACCCGAATATAGACTGGGAACATTACTCAAGCCCTAACTTTCTAGCCCAATGGTTCCTGGAGTTCATAAATTCAAATGCCATGGAACAGCTAGTCACTGTTCCCACGAGAGGAGAAAATATACTAGATCTCATTATCACAAACATGGGGACAAAATGCTCCACACTCGAAGTATATCCCTCATTGGTGAGATCTGATCATAAACTAATCTCACTGGAAATCCACATCCCGCCCCCACCCCAAACAAAAAAGACCACAGTGAAGAACGTCTCTAAAGCAAACTTCACACTACTCAAGACTGGTGTGGTATCCTTCAAGGCCCCTGAGCCAGTGGAAACCACAACCCAAGCTGCGGAAGCCCTTACAAATGCCTTCTATGAACACCTCCAGGACTGCATGGATCAGGCAATCCCAAATAAAACCAAGACTCTTTCCACAAAGGGCAAACGTCCAGTCTGGTGGACCCCAGCCATTAACAAACTTTACAATAAGAGGAGAAAGCTATTACATGATAGAACAAAATCCATAAAAGGGAAGTCACCACTGATCATTATTAGTAAAAAAATACGAGCACTCATAAAATCAACTAAGGCAAATTTTGAGAGAAAAATTGCCATGGATTCAAAGGACAATCATAAGGCCTTTTTCAGCTATGTTAGGAACCTGGGTGGAAACTCCCAGATATGCTCAGAATTAGTCCAAAATGATACAAAAATCACTGAACCCACAGACATTGCCAACATACTGGCAGACAGGTTCAGTGCAAACTTCACCCCTCTCCCTAAAGGAGAGATAACTATCCCAGCGGAGTGTAGCCTCCCAGACATCTCAAATGCGCAGGTGAAAGCTGCTCTCTCTAAAGCTAAAAACACAGCATCAATGGGACCTGATGGTGTCCCCGGCTGTGTGCTACACGAGCTAAATGAGGAATTAAACCCGCACATAAGGCAGCTGTTTAATCTCAGCCTTACCACAGGATACGTGCCCAAGGAGTGGCGTACGGCAACTGTCGTCCCACTCCATAAAGGCGGTGCCTCTACGGACCCTAGTAATTACTGCCCCATAAGCTTAACAAGTCTAGTCTGCAAAGCTATGGAGAGGATCATAATGGAGCTCATAAACAAAGATATAGGGGACTTGCAGACATTGGACCCGACCCAGTTTGGCTTCGTCAAGGGCAGATCATGCCTTTTGAACTTGGTCGACTTCTTCGAAACAGTCACCAAGGCCATTGATGAGGGAAAGGCAGTCCATACAGCCTACCTTGACCTTGCAAAGACTTTCGACAAAATACCCCACTCGGGTATTGTAGAAAAACTTACCAGCTTAAATGTAAACCCATATGTCACAAGATGGGTTGCAAACTGGCTTAAGGACAGAACCCACATGGTTAGAGTTGCTGGCGCTATGTCAGACTCCAAGCTGGTCACAAGTGGTTTCCCACAGGGCTCGGTCCTTGGCCCCCTATTGTTCAGCATCTACTTCTCAGAAGTACAGGCCAACATGGGAGGACTTTGTCTGACAAAGTTTGCAGACGACTGCAAATTGGGCGCCATAGTGGAAAGTGCATCGGACACGGATATCCTTAAGAAGGGACTCACGGAAACAGATAGCTGTTGCCAGAGCCATGGCCTGAAGTTAAACACCAAAAAATGTATAGTCATACCCTTCGGGAAAAACAAGGTAACCCCAAGCTACCATATAGGTGGCAATCCACTAAGCACAGAAGAGGTTATCAGGGACCTGGGGACCCAGGTTGACAGTGGCCTTTCTTTTGACACTCACGTTGTTAGAAAGACCTTCTACATTGCTCACCTGATCATGAAGGGATTCACATCCAGATTTAGTGAGGTCATTGTTCCCCTGTACTCTTCACTTATCAGACCAATGATCGAGTACAATGCCGCATTCGGGATGTATCTCACCCGACATCTGCAGCAATTGGAGAGACCCCAAAAGTTCCTCACCAAAAGGATAAAGGGACTCCAAAATCTGTCATATGCTGCCAGATTGAAGAAACTCCAGCTCTATTCAGTCACATACCGTCTGCTCAGAGGTGACATGTGCCTGACATACAAGGCCATGTCTAACCCTGAATTAATGGACATGCTCCACCTCAAAAAATCCAAATCCACCAAAACTACTAGAGCAAGCGACTTAAACCTTAGCACGGATATAAATAGGACGTGCTGGAGGGATAGATTTATCACTCAGAGACTCCCTATGCTGTGGAATAAAATCCCGGTCCATGTGAGGCAGAGCACCTCAATGGCTCTGTTCAAGAGAAATCTTGACCTGTGGATGGGAGATCGTAGGTTTACCCCGGGAATCATCTCTGTGTCACTGCTGGACAGAGGCACAACAAACTAATGGGCACAGTATTTTTTCATATAAGGGGTGGTGTAAGCCACAAAACTTTGGGCTAGGCTTATAAATGCGTTAGGGCAGATAGCCTAGTATAAACCTATGAACCTATGAACCTATACACAGCGTGGTAGTACTTGCCTCACTTTTGGATTTATAATGCATAACCTAGACATCCAGGATGACTCATATTTGATTATATTCTCAATAATATGTTGCGGACGCATACTATCTCACATCAATAAAGTATTCCTCCAACAGACTTTCCTAAAAACTTTTATTTGCAATTTTCCAATTGCATCCTTTTATACCTTGACATCCAGGAAGTCTATTTCATTGGAGGAAAAGTATACAGTAAATTTTAAAAAGGTGGTACTATCTTCCAGATATTATACAAATGACCGCAAATGATCCACATGGCTTCTTCACCTAGAATACTGACACTGGGGCAGGCAACTTAAGAGCAGTATGGAAATATAGATGGAATAAAATTACACTCAGGAATTCTCCCCCTACCTTTCTGGAGATTATTGGAGTCTAGCAAGCAAACCTGCAGCTGAATTATGTAAATCCTGGGTGCAAAATGTCAGAATAAAGCAAGGGAGTCTGAAAAAAACTTGTCTCCCGAGGATTTCAGTGAATCAACACAATTAATGTAAAATGCACATGCTTTCACTAGGGCAAGTGTTTTTTTTAAAGAGCTCACCCAAAAGTCCTTGTACATGTGAAAGCTTGCGTTTTTTTTGTAATAAAGCTTTTTATGTTGCTCTGTTGGAATCCTCGTGAAATGTGTTTATTTTCATCTTTGTTTGATTACTGGAATCTCTCGGGCTATAGCTCCTGTGTTTTCCCTACAATTAAATCTTTGCAGTTCTCTTACAGTGAGGTTTCTGTCATTATACTGTCCCCTGTATATTTATACTCTTCCCTTTATGTTTAAAGTATCCCCTTTATGTTTATATTACCCCCTTTATATTTATATTATTCCTTTTATATTTATGTTATTCCCTTTGTGTTTTTATGCAGGATGATATACAGGATCCACTCTTTCTTTCTCTCTCTCCCCCACTCCCCTGGGGTACCCACCGTCCTTTGAATGCTTTACACCTGACATTTAGCTCAAATCTAAATCATGTGGAGAAAGTTAAACTATCGACTTAAGGCCCTGCTTCCACTGACATTCACATTCTGTGACGGTCTGTCTGTTCTGCTTTCTTTTCCTTCTTTGAAACTCCTTTTAATACTTTCTTGTCGTCCTGTACTCATTATGGTTTCTGCGCTTCATCCCTATCATTTTGTTACTTTTTTCAGTTCGTACATCCGTCTTACACCCTTTTATATTTCTCTCTATTTTACCGTCATTCTGACTTCCGCCTTTCTCTGTCTTTATCGTGTTTCTCGTACCAATGTCCTTCTTACTTTTCTCCTCATGATATTCACACTACGGTCCCCTTCCCTGCATGTGTAAGAACATACACTGTGTTACTGAATCACAATAAAGATCCTGTGGCTCAAATGTTCTTCGTGACACACCATTCCTACAACTTGCCCGGTTAATACCTGCTGTATATATATATATATATTATATATCAAGTCAGTATCGCATTTCCTTATAATTTCCATAGTTCATTCTAACTGTTGTACTGAATTTCTAAATTGACAGAACTGGCTGTACTCATTATGTATGGTGTTTTATCATTTGCTATTTGTGATCAGTCTGTTTCTCTGTATTTTGTGTAACTTTGTATATTCTTTTGTATTTTTCTAATTTTGACTGACTGCATTTATATGGAGATTTTTTTTACTATGGAGTCTGCTGAAAAAGGGTTCTATGCCCAGTTGGACCATCCTGATAGCCAAATATAAATACAAATAAATTAAATATACGGCTAGGCATGCTATGGTTCTATGGTTCCTGCGATTGCGTGCATTGTTCCTGTGTTGCTAAGTTCAATTGCTCATCCCATTTTGTGTCATTCTGTTATAATATATATACATATACGTGTGTAAATCATATATACAGGATACATATCATGAAATTGAATTCAGCGGTAAAACAACAAACACTTTTAAAATTAAACAAAACAATCACAACTCCATTAGTAAAACGGAGCCTACAGTTTGATTTGATTGAAAACATAATTAGCAAACATGGAAGACTTTTCGCTTACATGAATACATTAACTCCAGGGGTACTGAACCAGAGAGAAAAAGGGGAAACATCACTGTCATTGAATGTCCCTTCCACACTAATACTAGCAAATCTATAGTTTAATTAAACGGCCATTCAGTATACAGAATTTCACATTCTCTTTTTCTCTATTAATAAATATATAAAAATGTGCTTATTTGTATAGTTAAGTAGATTATATATGTATGTATATGTATATAGACAGATATTTATAAAAAATATACATATATGCAGGCATGTATGTCAATATGTGTGTTTGCATATATTTGTGTGTATACATATAGACGGATTTTGTGTGTGTGTGTGTGTGTGTGTGTGTGTGTGTGTGTGTGTGTGTGTGTGTGTGTGTGTGTGTGTGTGTGTGTGTGTGTGTGTGTGTGTGCATGTTTGTATGTATAAAGAAGAAATCACTGTACTGTTTCAGATTGAGGTAAACATTTAAAAATTAACTAACATTGTGTTATCTACCGTTCTCCATTTTAAATTCATCTGTGTTTTCAATTTCATATCAAGGCCATCTGAGTTGTTTTTTACAATAAGTTCTGGATTTGGTATCATAAGTTTACATGATACTTAATCAATAATCCATGACTGTACATGGGCATATCAGGATTCACCCACAGCCAGTGTGGTTTGACCACGAGGCCAAAGCCTGAGATATGCACACACAGTCATGGATTATTGCTGTTATAGAATGACATTATTTAAGAAAGAAATTGCTTATGTTTGTATAAAGGCACTGTTGTGTTGCTCCCTGTTCGTCCTCAATTACTGATGTACTATGCATGCACAAGGGATTTACGTTCTGACAGCAGAATCTCTGTTGCTGTTTCTTCTATTTTTTTTGTACTACTGAGATTTTGTTAAGGAAAATTAGATACATTTCTGATTCTTTAGTTTTGCAGAACATACCTGATTTTTGTCGTATTTTGTTCTGTCCCCCAGCATATACCAACTGAAAGAGCAGCTCCGCAATGGTACTTCAATTGTGGGATTTTTTTCTGTTGCATATGCCTGATTACAATGAGTACATTGTTTGAGTTGTCCAACCAGCATGCTCATTTTTGAATAGTAATGAGCAATCATTGTGTAATATAAAATAATATCCAGACAATCAGAGCATTAGAAAAGGCACCTTCTTAGAGTTCTGATGATAAATGAAGAAACTCCATTTCCCATTACTGTGTACAGTTACTGGCTTATACTCAACTTCTCCTTGACCAATGAGCTTGCAGGATTCCTTAGTTTAATCCACCAATCAGATATCTGAGTGTGTATGAACAGCTGTAGCTGAATATAGAGCGTTATCAATTGGGTTATTTTACAGCAAGGGGCATCCGCCATAAAATAAGTCAGAATTACGGGCCTGTGAGAACTGGTATAACTATATAGATGGTAATAGTATTTACACTGGCTTGTGGAAAGGTCTCGGTGAGTGGCCCCACACTTACAAGTACTAGTATGGATGAATTCTTAGAAACTTCAGAATCTATTGAGATTTGTTGAAGATCATTTTCTTTGGCATCTGTGGATAAATCTGATTCTGCCCTGCACTTTCTCTACTTTGCTTTTTAAGAGTTCTTCTCTGAAGATAAGCTAGAGTAAAAATGTGTCATGCAATAAATTGTCCTACAACAAATACAGTATTTAATTTTCTTTTTTATGAATTTAAATCACTCTTGTACAATTTCTTAAAAATAATTTTCATAAATGCTCTGTCTAGTCTGTAAATATATTAATCGGACAAAACATAATGTAAGTTATAAGGCATATGGTTTAAAAACTGTGTATCCATTTTCATTAAGGTCATGTTTGTGGCTTTTCTATGTATATGCATTTTCTTTCTTCATGTTACTTGAGCACTCCTGGGAAGATGTATAAAATGTCCTTTTTGCTTAATGGACTTGCCCAGAGATGTTTCAGAGCTGGGAACATGGTAAAGCAAGAAAGCAGATTTTTTTTCTTCTGTTTACCATCGGTGTCACAACAAGCAATCACGCCTTCAGAGATTATACATGACTATGGTTCTACCAAGTTGCCATCAGTCCCAGTGCAGTGTGGAAGGTAACAGCTTAGACTTTCGTTTTCCTGTGTGGAAGTAAATAAGCAATGAGTGGTCAGTGTGTCTCTCCCCAGCTGGCTGTCTGTCAGTCCAAGTTCATTTCTGAACCTCAGTTACCATTACTGAGGAAAGACCTTTGTTACGCTAAAGTTCTGCTTCAGATGGTCGTGGTGTTTCATTCCAACTTAAAGATAATGTGCTGCTTTACAGTAATAGCCACCCTGAAATTTTACAAAGAAGGGAAAAATGTCTGCCAGATGTTCAAATTAGAACTGTGTGTGAATGTCCATACCTTTTCAGTTTGTCTTGTCTTCCTTTTCTAAAATATCTTTATTACATTAGAAACTGCAGCATATCACAAATTCAGAAACTGCGCAGGTGTATAGATAGGTAAGGGGATAAATTCAGTGTTGTGCAGGGGTTCATGAGTTAAGGTTAGAGTAAGGGTTAGGTTAGGATTGCAGAACTACAGAGGGGTAATTAAAGTCTCCCCATCAGCCTGGTTAGAGGGGCATCAGTGTATCTTACAATGGAATCTTGTATGACAGCAGTTCTGGGAAGTGTGTTTAACTGACACTGGCAGTGTGTGTGGTGGTAGGTGCAGTTTTTTTGAGTTCCTTTGGGCTTGCTGAGTCATAGCTTTGACAGTGGGTGGTCTAAGTGACATTTGTTGTTTAGGAAGATTGCTTTTATATTCTTCATCATATGTTAGTCCAGGTTGGTGTTGTGTGTATTGTTTTGACAACCTGATGTGTGCTTCTGTGCAAGATTTTAACCCCTGTATCATTATGTAAGTACACCTCTCGCACATTGTGTCTGCTTCTTTAAGGATTAAGTGGTCATCAGTAAACATGAGACGACTGCTGCATGTCCATCAAGCTGGATATAGAGAAGTTAGGAAACTGCACATCCATATTGTCCAGTCCTTTGATTTGTGACCAACAAGGTAGGGGCATATTGGTGTTAGAAAGCTATTAAGGGGGCCTTGATTGTGCAGCTAATAAGAGTGCTTTATTACGTCAGATTAAGCTAAACAGCACTAAATTATACAAAATGTTATATTTACACAATATTGAATTCTACTAAATCTGAAGGCATTGCCACTCAAGGCCCAACTAGCCATTCTAAGCTCGTTAGAGTACTAGATATCTGCACTTTATTGCTGCTTTACAGGTTACAGGGTTGTGGACTGTTCTACAGAGAAAAGTTGCTTTTTAGGTGTTTGCTACTGTACAGGACACCGCTAACCCAAGCAAACATGCAAAATTTATAGCAGCACAGAAAAAAAATAAAAGTAAATAATGAGCCCTCTGGCCAATAAAATGACTAGACTATGAGTTATTTTGTGTATTTCAGATAGACCAGGCAAACGCCTATCACAAAATGAATAAACCCAGACATCTTAATGTAAAAAAACACAGTAGAAGAGACCTAGAAGTGCAATGTTAACACAAACCACTTAAATAACTAACTGGAAATCCCTCGCTGAAGGTAATTTAAAAACAATAAAAGTGAGAGGAAGAACATTTTTTTAAATTCCATGAAATGCAGACATAAAAGCAGGAAACAATAGTGCATAACTTTCCCTGGATGGCGCTGGATACAAGTAAAATAGTTCCAGAATGCAGATTAGGACTAGAAGCTTTGCTGAGCTCCATGAAAATAAACAGCAGATGCAATGTAGTAAAGGAGCTTTATACAACATCAGTCCTGGTTTGCTGGGTGGACATTCAGTATCACGGATCTATGGAAAACAGTGGGTCAGAAAAGTACATGCATAGCTTATACAATGGTCAATAGTAATGAAGGGGGGGTGACATAGGAAATCAGATAATCATAAGGGGTGGAGGCCAGAGACACAGCTATATAAAACAACAACAGCAGAAGGATTGGGAAACTTTTCAAGGAACAAGCAGGCAAGCAATCACATAAAGGCAACATTGGAGCTCTTTCAGAAACTTTAGGTTAATATGTTAGCGGGGGATATGGCAGTCACAATACTGATTACCCTCTCCTAATGTATTACTTGTAAAGACAGTTGTCAGGTAGAGTGATCATACAGACATCATGCACTGAGGGATGTTAGAATATCCTTATAATTACCTGATATCAGTATAAGAGAACAAAAACAATGGGGCATAGTCTCTGCGTTGGGAGCATTCATTCTAAAGGCACCTTCCAAAAAAAGATCCTTTTAATGTAGTCTTTGTCGTCATCTAGCCTAATGTTCTGTCTGAGACATTATATTCGGGATACCCTTCATAACACGTAGGTGATAGCTATCTAGCTAGATAGATACATGGATAGATGGAGATAGACAGATAGATACAGATAGATATAAATAATGATTTTAAATGTTTGCGAACAAAAATGCCACAGTTACACTACCATGCAGTGTAAATTAAAAGTAATTTATTAGTAGTGTTAGAAGTGTTAGAAGAATGAAACAGGGCAAAGAGGTGGGATTGTTATTATAGACAGTCTTAATTATTCTCAAACGATGTTGAAATATATATTTTTGCACTGCATGTTAAAATGAGGTTAACATGGCACACTGTAAGTTAACTGATAGTGAAAAAGAGTATAAAATCCATATGGAGATTATGGAATTTTTAATGGTAAAAAGCCCTTTATTCCATCTATTTTTGGCATCCCTAAGATACGTAAAGGAATAAATGACCCCCATTAAGATGTAAAATTGCAGTAGGGGGTTCTATGAACCAAACCTATAGCCAAGTTTGTGGATGCCAAACTAAAGGAATTTTGTAAAGAAAAAAAAAATATTTTGATAGATTCATGGCATTTTATGAAAGCCACAGGAAGAATTACATATTTTGTGGATTCTATTTTGGTAGGGTTTGATATAAAAAAATATTTTCATCAATTCAATATGAGGAGCACCTTGAACAGTTGAATAAGGTCCTTATTAGTAATAAATGATATAGTTAGGATAATATTAATATTATAATGGGTGGCATGCAGATGGCATTAACCAATAATTATCTGTTGTTTGATGGTGGTCTCTACAACCAGAGTAGGGACTTGGCAGTGGGGGCAGCAGTGGTACTGGTATTTGTTAATATTGTAATATGGTGGTGAGAATCACCACATTTACTTCACCATTTGCTAATTTCTTGGTTAAATAATTTCATAATTTGGATGACATTTTTATTATTTGGAAGGAAGGTAAACAGGAACTAGATACATTTATGGACTATATTAACAACTCCACATCATTTTTGGAATTCACCAAGGAGATGGAAATTGAACAACTTAATTTTTTAGACATTACTAGTGCTGATAATAAGTTGTAATCTGGTGATGGTGTTTTTAAAGGAACTGGAGAAATTGAGGGAAATTTTCTTAGAGAGAAAGTACCCAGCAATATTGCTGGATAAGATATGTAAATATGTGAGGAAGTAAAAGTTAGAAGATTAGATAGATACCTCTCTGTATTAAGGAATTGTGATACTATACACTTTTGGGAGAGCACAGGAAATAATTAACCTTTTGCTCTGGTGATGGCTTATACCGATGATTTTTATCATATCAAGAAGATTTTAATAAGAATTGGGATGATACTTTTGAGACATTAAGACTGATTCCTAAATTGAGTAATAATTGTGTAGTGAAATAAAATGGGTAAGAATAATAAATCATTTTTTGAAAATGATTATAAAATAGAAAATGAAGGGGGAATATCAAATGGTAAAATTAGTGAATGTGGAACATCTGCGCAGTGTAGATTTATACTGGTTGGTAAAGCTATTGTTGTTGGGAATTACCCAAGAGTAATTTCCACAAATGGTACATTTAATTGCAACATCAGTGGAGTGGCATACATCACATGGTTAACTTGCTCTGCTTTTAATGTGATGACACAGAACTTCCGCTAAAAGTGGATTTATCAACATAATTATACCATAAAGTAAAGAGATGAAAGGACTGCTCTTAGTAAACATGCCACTAAATGCACTGGTTTTAAGAGGTTTCTATTTTATGTTTGAATGAAGAATAAGAGGGGTGGTAACTGGAGGGTGTATCTTGAATACAAGGAGCTTCACTGGCAATTTTTGTTGAATGCCACGCATTTTTCAGATGTAAAAGAAACAAATAACTATATGCAGTGCTTTGGCAATGAGAGCTGACAGAATATAATATTTGTCAATGCTGTGAAATGTTACATTTGAAGTGTGATATTTATAATATTAATAAATTATTACAGAGGAGTATGATGACAAAAGTCTCATGGTTTTTTTCATTAATTATCATTTTTAGAACAATTGTCCCCTAAAAATGTAAGATATTTAGTATGTGTCAAATGTGTTGTTAAATAATGTAATATAAAATGTTACTCAGAAACAAAGCCTGGAACACATGGAGAACTACCAAAAAATACTCAGATCATCTGACATTTAGACAGCTCAGAAATGTCACAAAAAAAGCTTTAATCTCTGATAAAAAACATTTTTATACAGAAATGCAACAAAATCACCAGAATAATCCACAAAAGTTCTGGGCAAGCATCAATAGATTGCTTCACCCAGGTCAAACCACAACACCAACCCCACTAGGTAGTACACAGGAAAACCCCAAGCAAGCTGCAAATGCCTTTAACACCTTTACAGAAGCCATTCAATCTCTAGCAAACCAACTATCTCCTGATAGCTCTACCCTTCTTGCTGCTTATTCTAGCTCTCCCCCTACATTTCAAATGCAACCCATCCCAACACATTACATTTGTAAACTCTTACTTAAACTAAAACCTTGCACTCCATCAGCTGACCAACTACCTGCTGAATACCTGCAGAAAGCAGCTAAAGTAATAGCCTATCCTATAGCCATCCTTATCAACAGAACCATTAGTGAGGGAACAATACCAGTAATCTGGAAAATCTCTCACATTATCCCCCTTCACAAAGGTGGGAGCTCTAATGAACATTAACTTTTGACCTGTAGCCCTACTTTCCCCCTTAGCAAAAATAATGGAAAAATGCATGCATAATCAACTTCTCTACCATCTAACTAAAAATAACCTGCTTGCTGAGTGCCAGCATGGCTTTAGGCCATTCCATAGTACTACAGCCGCCCTCCTATCCTTCTCTAACACCATCAACAAAAATAAAAACAGCAACATTCTTACTGCTGCTCTATTTATCGATCTTTCAAAAGCTTTTGATATGGTTAATCACCAGTTGTTCTTAAATATTCTCAAATCTCTTTCTCTCGACACTCAGGCTATAAAATGGTTCAGTTCGTACCTCAGTAATAGGCAGCAAGCAGTGCTCTGGGAGAATCACCTATCTTCCCATCTGCCTGTCATACTAGGTGTACCTCAGGGATCTATTTTAGGCCCTCTCCTTTTCTCAATTTTCATCAGTGATTTATAACTAGCAATCCCTCAGGCTATCTGTATGCAATAAGCAGACGACTCGACAATAATATGCTCAGCCAATTCCTCACCTGAACTGCAATTAGAAACACAAACATTATTTAGGAAAGTAGAAACATGGTTTCTACAACGATGCCTCCTCTTGAACCCAAAAAAACACACAAAGATCCTACTTTTCACTGCTACCCACAAGTCCACACAAATAGATTTCACACTTACATCTAACATACCCACATGTCCACACAAATAGATTTCATACTTACATCTAACATACCCACAAGTCCACACAAAAAGATTTCACACTTACATCTAACATACCCACAAGTCCACACAAATAGATTTCACACTTACATCTAACATACCCACAAGTCCACACAAATAGAATTCACACTTACATCTAACATACCCACAAGTCCACACAAATAGATTTCACAATTACATCTAACATACCCACAAGTCCACACAAATAGATTTCACACTTACATCTAACATACCCACATGTCCACACAAATAGATTTCATACTTACATCTAACATACCCACAAGTCCACACAAAAAGATTTCACACTTACATCTAACATACCCACAAGTCCACACAAATAGATTTCACACTTACATCTAACATACCCACAAGTCCACACAAATAGATTTCACACCTACATCTAACATACCCACAAGTCCACACAAATAGATTTCACACTTACATCTAACATACCCACAAGTCCACACAAATAGATTTCACACTTACATCTAACATACCCACAAGTCCACACAAATAGATTTCACACTTACATCTAACATACCCACAAGTCCACACAAATAGATTTCACACTTACATCTAACATACCCACAAGTCCACACAAATAGATTTCACACTTACATCTAACATACCCACAAGTCCACACAAATAGATTTCACACTTACATCTAACATACCCACAAGTCCACACAAATAGATTTCACACTTACATTTAACATACCCACAAGTCCACACAAATAGATTTCACACTTACATCTAACAATGGCACACTCATAACACCTGACTTAACCACCAAACTTTTAGGTGTTACTATTGACAACCACCTCACCTTTGATACACAAATAAACAATACAGTAAAAACAGTATACAAAAAAATTGGTTCCCTCTACAGGATTAAACCTTTCCTTACTTCACCTGCCAGATCCACTATTGCCCACTCTCACCTAATATCTACACTTCTCTATGCTTCTGCTATCTATACTAACCTGTCAAAGAATAATCTTCTAAAACTTGCCAAAATCTACAACAACATTGCCAGATTTGCCACTGGAAATCCCTTCGGAACCCGTCAATGTCAGAATCTACAACAACTAGGTTGGCTGGAACTCCAGAATCAGCTTATGTTTAACCAACTTACAATTATCCATAAGACCCTGTACCAGCCTCATAATACTCCAACACTATCTTCCCTTGTCACTCCCTACAAAAACCTGAACACCTTACACTCCTCTAATAAACTACTAGTTAGTATAAGCAAATCCAAAAATCTGGCTGGTGACTCTCTTTTCAAATACATCCGGGAGACACTTGAACCTTCTCCCTAGTGATGTAACATCACTTTCCTCCCTAACTATCTTCAAACAAAATCTCAAAATCTATCTTAGAACACACTGGCCTTGTCCTTGTTGTAACCCTGACCAACCTTTACTGCAGTTGCTATGGTTTCTCTCTTTTCTTCTTCTTCCATTCTACCTCTCACTCCTTGTTACTTATTTCTGAAGAAGTTAGAATATAAGCTAAGTAATCAAGTTATAATGATTATTCTTTTGAAGAGTTTTAACCATATACTATCTTAAATCACTTTAACTTGCTCTGTAAATAGAAATGATCTGAAAGAATGTGCTAACAGTGAAGTGACCAGTATTATCTGAAATCCTCTGTTCAATGTTACATGCATGTTGTATATTAGATATATATATATATATATATATATATGTTTTTCTAACTGTTTGGAGCTTTTCTCCCTGGGCCTCTAGTGAAAAAGGATATGTATCCAGTTAGACTAGCCCGGTCAACAAATGTAAAATAAATAAGTAATGATATTTTTAAGTACAATTTTTTGTAACAGTGTGTTTAATTTTAAGGTTTATTCATTTGTTAATTAGTTTCCTAATCAATATTGAATTTGATGTTTTTAGTGCAGCGGTTAGCATTGTCGCCTCACAGCAAGAGGTTCTCCCGATTGATTCTCGGCTGGAGCTCCTCCTGTGTGGAGTCTGCTTGTCCTCCCCGCGGTCGAGTTATGTTTAAAGACATGCAGTTAGGTGCGCGTGTGAATGGGTGTGCCTTCCTTGAAGGTTGGGCATCGGGCTGGCAACTCGGCACCGTAAAAATCCACTGCCAGTCATTAGCAGACCAGAGTTCTGCTGTGGCGACCCCTAACCGGGAAAAGTCTAAATACTTTTTTTTTTTGTATGAGCTAAAACATATTGACAGTGATTTTATCATGGCTGTATAAGGAACAGGAAATGATGTTGTATTGATTCTCAAGTAATTTGTTTTTTGTTGGGAATTAAATTGCTTAATCTTATAATAAATTGCTTCTAATTTGCACTGTATGGTAGTATAACTGCAACATTGTTGTGGGCAAAAGTTTAAAGTGGCTATTGTTGTTTATTTTAATTGTTAAGAAAGTGTTTTGCATAATATGTTGCCTTATGTGTGTTAAATTGAATCATCATAGTTTGTGAAGTATATATATTAAATTACTGTAAGAAAAAGAAAAAAAAAAACAATTTAACATTTTTTTTTTATTTGCGGGGGAAGGTCCTGTGCAGCTTCACATGGGGTGCTTAAGCACGCGCATCCCCCAGATATAGAATAACTCCATGATTACTTAACAATGTGGAAAACAAAAACATCTAAACTGCAGAGAAGGGCCACATAGTGCAAGTGGATGTTGTTTCAGCTAATAGCAATAAAAACAAAATCCATCAGAAGCCACTTACTAAAACTGTACTTAGCAGAATGTAAGGTGGCCTTTGCCTCTCATACTCCATCTTCTTTATCCATCTATTCTACATGCAGATCACTAATGGATCCCAGGTCACCATCTGCAGAGGCAGCCACTATGCCCCCTTTGCCAATGACCTGGCTTTAAAATATAATAAAGAAAGGGTACCTCCTAATGCTAAAGTACAGCTATCAGTAACAAGTAAAAACAGTATTCAAAATGAAATGCTGTACAACAATGGCCAATGAAGTAAAGTTCTCTTGGAGAAGAGGTAATGTGGTTAAATGATATAAAACTTAAAAGTGCAACATATATAGCAAAAAACTTGCATACATTTCCAGTACTTAAATTAAATGTACTTACAAGATATTCACGCTGTGAATGCAGTTATACCATAGCGAAATGATGGCTCCAGAGTTTCCAGTCTTATGATGGCTTCAAAGTATCCAACCTTTTTGGTCTGATATACAAAGTAACCACACTGAAGATGTAGTAGCTGCTATGTGACTGTGATGAACTGTGATAACAGCTTAACCAGTCTAACAGATCAAATAAAAGCTTCTAGCTTTAATGGCAGTTAAAATCCTTTTATTGTCAGAAAAGTTAAAATCTTCATGTCAAGTTAAAATCTTGATGTAGAATAAAACAGTCCCTCTGTATTCCAAAGGATAAGCGCTTTCGGTATCTTCTTCAGATCGTAGAGATTGGGACTGGAAGTTCCTTTTTATAGTGTTTGCTTCCTTTACTGTTGAGACAATCATTCAATCACACTGTCAATCAGCTGTTTGAACGCACCAATCCTCTTTCCTCTCAGCTGGGGGTGTTCCATTTCCTATACCTTTTGCTTTTGAGGGGTGTGACCAGTCATGAATTATTAAGCCAGATACACCTCCATGTTAGCTGATAGTTGGTCTTCTAGCTTTTAGCATAGGTTTCAGTCGAATGATGTTATTCATGCCTGGCTCAATAACAGCACGGAGGTTCACAATCCACTTACTCTCCCTGCATTCAGTAATATTTTCAATGTCACCTTTCCATATTCCACTATATACATTCTCTATCACCTTATAAGTGAAAGAATGACCAACATTTCTTTCAGCATGCGTTGCTAAAGCATTATGTGGATCTTTATTGATAATGTCTCTTTGATGTCTCAAAATGCGATTTTTAAACATTTGATTAGTTTTTCCTACATAGAATGCAGGGCATAGTTTACAGGTAGCCATGTACACCACATTGGGGGTTATACAAGTGGCTTTGACATTAAAGATGTATTTCTTCTTTGTCCTTGGATGTTCAAATTCGTTATTACAGTCAATCAGTGGGCATGCTGTGCAGTGGCCACACTTGAACGTGCCTTTATGTCCAACGATTGTATGTTTGCTAAACCCATCCTTTGTGCAAAGTAACCTCTTTAAATTTTTCTTATTCTTGTAGCCAAAGCATGGTGTTTCACCTACAATGTCTTTTAGCTTGGCATCCTGGGTGAGAATTGACCAAAACTGCCTTATTATAGATTTAACTTGTGTGTTGTCTGTGCTGTAAGTTAACTTCACTCTGGTGGTTCTGTCTTCTGTCTTATTTTTCTTTGGGATAACTTCTTGAACATTCACATCTTTTTCATTACAGCCTCTCTTTATTAGTTTTTGTTGTAGAAACAAAATTTCCTTTTCTCGTCTCATCTTTGCTACATATTTTATGTATTCTTTGTGTTTCATTTTGCATAATATTTTTAGTGACATGTTTAGGATGCATGCTGCTTTTCAATAAGTAATGATTTTTCCATGTATTTTTTCAGTGTAATTCGGTTTCCAACATGTTTTCGTTAAGAATAACATTCACATCCAAAAATGCAACTTGATTATGAGAGTGCTCTGCTGTAAAGCTTAAAAAAGTAGTAGTCCTATTTAGATATTGATGGAATGATTCAAATTGTGGTACGGTTCCTTCCCATAAAATAAAAAGATCATCCACAATCGACCATAAAATTTGATGCATTCATACCTTGGATTATTTGAGTTCAATACATGCTCCAATTCCCAGTCTACAAGCACAAGATTTGAGTAGCTGTTCGCACAAGGGGTGCCCATGGCTACCCCCCATTTTTGCCAATAGATTGTTGTACCATACACAAAATAACTATTTTCCAGTATTAAATCTAATAAAGCACAAATCCTACTGGTTTCATTAACAGTTTTTTTGTGGCTTAAGATCTTTCTTACAGCTTCTACGCCTGCTTCGTTGGGAATGGAAGTGAATAAACTATTTATATCCAGGGTGGTCACAAGTAGGTGGTCATAATCCGTAATGTTATTCATGGTTTGATTTATCTTTCTTAAGAATTCATCAGTATCCTGAAGAACTGTATCAAAATATTTTAAAATAGTTCTCAATTCTTTCTCCACAAATAGTGACATTGTTTCTGTCACCCACCCTTGTCCTGCTACTATAGGCCATAGTGGAGGGTTATAAAGGTCCTTATGAATCTTTGGAAGTCCATTAATATCCGGAACAGTGGGTTTTGTGATGTTCAAAAAATTGTAAAGGTCCAGATCTACTTGGCCTTCAGTCAACATATCCTGAAGTAAGGAAGACACTTTTTGTATAGTTCGATTTAACTGGATTGGTGTAACTCTATGGTATGTCTTTTCATCTTGTAACATGGGGGTCATTTTCTTATACCAGTTAGTATCCATAACCACTGTAGTACCTCCTTTGTCTGCTGGTTTGATTACCACATTCTCATTTTGTTGTAAGTTGCATAGGGCTTGTCTTTCTTCATACGTAATGTTTCTATAATGTTAGTATGCGTGTCCCTTCTTAATTTCTCCACTGCATTATTACACAGTCGCATGAATAGTTCCACAGCAGGCTGGGCTACAGGTACAAATGTACTTGGTTTCCTTAAGCTTCTAACTTGTTCTGTGTTTGTGCCATAAATATTTCTTAATGTCACATTACGTCCAAAATGCTTTATGTCTATAACAAATTCATTCAGATTGGATCTTAAAGAGGGTATGAAAGTTAACCCCTTCTGTAAAACAGAAGGTTCTGCTTGGGTCAGTTCATATTGGGGAATATTCACCACTACAGAACTGTTTCATTCAGTATTTTCTTTCTTTTTCGGTCTTGACTGTGAGTTCGTGGGTTCTTGTAACTGGTTTGATTCAGAAAAAACAGAAGTTGTGTGGTGATGGGGAGAAATGTATTTCCTTTCTTAGCAATGGTTCCTGTTTCTGAGGATGTTTCAACAATCCTATCGGCCGTAGTGGCCACAGGTGTCCCTGTAATGTGGTGTACATGGCTACCTGTAAACTATGCCCTGCATTCTATGTAGGAAAAACTAATCAAATGTTTAAAAATCGCATTTTGAGACATCAAAGAGACATTATCAATAAAGATCCACATAATGCTTTAGCAACGCATGCTGAAAGAAATGTCGATCATTCTTTCACTTATAAGGTGATAGAGAATGTATATAGTGGAATAAGGAAAGGCGACATTGAAAATATTACTGAATGCAGGGAGAGTAAGTGGATTGTGAACCTCCGTGCTGTTATTGAGCCAGGCATGAATAACATCATTCCACTGAAACCTATACTAAAAGCTAGAAGACCAACTATCAGCTAACATGGAGGCGTGTCTGGCTTAATAATTCATGACTGGTCACACCCCTCAAAAGCAAAATATATAGGACATGGAACACCCCCAGCTGAGAGGAAAGAGGATTCATAGGTTCATAGGTTCATAGGTTCATAGGTTGGTACTAGGCTATCAGCCCTAGGGCCTATACAAGCCTAGCCATAACAATTCCCTGTCTATTTCTTCCCACATTATTTACTTTCCTGGACCCCTGTCTAGCAGGGCAACTGACGTGATCCCTGGGGTGAATTTCCTTTCTCCCATCCAATCGTCAAGGTTCCTCTTGAAGAGGTCCAAAGAGACACTCTGCATGTATGGGCAATCTATTCCAGAGTCTGGGGAGTCTCTGGGTCAGGAACCTATCCCTCCAGCATGTTTTGTTTATTGTGATGACAAGGTTTAGATCCCTGGAGCGTGTAGCTCTGAGGGATTGGGATTTCTTTAAGTGTAGCATGTCCAACAGCTCTGGGTTTGACATGGCCTTGTATGTTAAGCAGAGATAGCTTCTGAGTAGACGATATGCGACAGAGTATAGCTGGAGTTTTTTAAGGCGGTCAGCGTAGGGCATCTGCTTTAGGCCTGTGATTCTTTTAGTGAGGTATTTCTGAGGCCTTTCCAGTTGTTGCAGATGTCTTGAGAGGTACATACCAAATGGGGTGTTATATTCTATAATGGGTCTAATGAGGGATGAGTACAGTGGGACAATGACCTCCTTTTTTCTGGATGAAAAGCCCTTTGTGATGAGGTGTGCCACATAGAAGGATTTCCTGACTGTTGTGGCGATGTGGTTATCTAAGGTGAGACCACTGTCCACCTGTGGATTGGTGCGTTTAAACAGCTGATTGACAGTGTGATGATTGAATGATTGTCTCAACAGTAAAGGAAGCAAGCACTATAAAAAGGAACTTCCAGTCCCAATCTCTACGATCTGAAGAAGATACCAAAAGCGCTTATCGTTTGGAATACATAGGGACTGTTTTATTCTACATCAAGATTTTAACTTGACATGAAGATTTTAACTTTTCCGACAATAAAAGGATTTTAACTGCCATTAAAGCTAGAAGCTTTTATTTGATCTGTTAGACTGGTTAAGCTGTTATCACAGTTCATCACAGTCACATAGCAGCTACTACATCTTCAGTGTGGTTACTTTGTATATCAGACCAAAAAGGTTGGATACTTTGAAGCCATCATAAGACTGGAAACTCTGGAGCCATCATTTCGCTATGGTATAACTGCATTCACAGCGTGAATATCTTGTAAGTGCATTTAATTTAAGTACTGGAAATGTATGCAAGTTTTTTGCTATATATGTTGCACTTTTAAGTTTTATATCATTTAACCACATTACCTATTCTCCAAGAGAACTTTACTTCATTGGCCATTGTTGTACAGCGTTTCATTTTGAATACTGGCTTTAAAATATTGTCTTTGTCTTCTTTAACTGATCCCCTTTGATTCATTTTGTTGTATAATTCTAATATCACCTCAACACAAAGGTGAAGAGAAAAACAAAAACAAAAGAAAAAGCCCCCCCCCTTATCCTTCTGGTTGGACACTCCCACCTGCCATATGCCTTCAGGCCCTAATGCCCTGTACCGTCACACTCTATATGGGAAGAAAATAAATAAATACAATACCCTATTTTCTAATCTGGTTCTCCTTTCCCTGAGAAACACCAGCTCACCAACTTGGGTTGGGAGGGTGGCCTAATGGTTAATGTGTTTGCCTTACAAACACAAGGTGCAGGGTTTGAGTCTCACAAGGGATAATTGGCTAGGCTTAAAATGGCTCGGAAGGGCAGTTAGCCTAGTACTAACCTATGAACCTAATCATAATGCTTTGATGTTCTACTGTCCCTTAGAGGACAAGTGAGGAGAGTAAATTTAAAATAGCCCAGGAGTATATAAATAAATGTCAGATTTGCCGATCATGTCCCCTACCACCTTTTGCCTGGGATGGTACCCCCTTTACTCCACCCTGGCTATAGGCTTCTGTATAAGTTGTTATGGCAACTGCTTACATCTTCTTCTAGATTGAACATTTTATGAATGAATGTTTGAAATGGTTAGAACACACAATAATTATTTTGCTATAAATATACAATAACTTATTCAAGGTGAATTATCTTTTTGTGTACACATATTTTCTTGCATCTTCATATCTGGAAGGATGAAAAGCATTTGTGCAAGTTCCTTTTTCAGTTTTGATACCAGATGGAATTTTGCAAATTCAACAAATCATATTGTTGACTTTATAAGAGGCATAATTACTGGGTACATAAATCCAAGAAGTTTAACTTGTGAAAACCAGTTAGGTGAGTATGAACTGTGAGATCCAGATCAGTCACAGTGACCCTAAATGATACCATGAAAAAGTATATCTGACCAAATATTGTCAGACTCATCCTCTGTCTCTTCTTTTTCTGCCACCACTTTCTTCCCACATATTCCTACACAAACACCTGTTCTGGACCTCCATTTTCTAATGCTGATTTCCCCCAGTGTCTTCCATGAAGGCGGTGTGGTACAATCCTGTCCTCCCCTGTTATTCTACTTCAATGCATCCAAACTGGCATTATCCTCAAACATCTTTCTACCAGCTGTCAGCTATGGTAGGACAGCCGCCGGAATTGTAAGTCTTTCCCATGACGTTTTCCTTCTATCAGGACTTCCCTTTTCTGTTTTGCTACTGCCAGATTGTCAATTTCAGTACTTCTGCTGCCAGAACTGTGTTCAAACATGTTCCTGCTGTCAGCGCTGTCCCAATTAATTTCTTGCTACTACTTGGTATTAAAATTGTCCTTTTGGCATTTTACTACTAATCTAGTTTTTATGGCATGATTAATACTAGAGCTGTCTTCTAACATCAGTGTCAAAGGATTTGGAAAGTTTGTATACATGTGGCACTTCTAATGCCCAGCCTTCCAAAAGACAGCTTTACTGTTTTCAAACTAGCTTTCCATATCTGAAATATACGCTCTGTTCATTCATTCATTTTCTGATTACCTACTCAAACTAATTAGGGTTACAGGAAATGGGTTTAGCTGGAGCTTATCTTAGTACTGTGCGGGAGTTAAGCAAGAGAGCTAATCATGAATTGGGTGAGAGTGTATAGCAGGAAACACTCACTCATTCAGTCGGACACAATACAAATGGAAAAGAACAGTTTAGAGGACCAACACTTCTCCTAAGGCCCATTTTTGAGATGTTGAATGAAGAGCATGCTAAAAAACTAGCACAGATACCCCTGCAGCTGAGAACCAAATTAGTGAAATAGATTACCATGGTGGTACCTCAGCTTCCTATTACACTGTTGCAGATGCAGGTTGTCGAATGCATCTTTGTCAAACTGAAAAGAGTAAAAAGACAAAATAGCAAAGTGGCTTTTCAGCGAATTCTTTCCCTGGGAAAGAATTTGTTTGGCTGCTTTTGCTACTTTGCCTTTTCGGCACTGTAGTGTGATCTCAAAGTTGGTATATTTAAGTAGGGGGGTGTGGGGCGAAGCCCCCCACATTATGTAATGTTTTACAGTTTTTTTTTTTTTTTCGGAACAGCAATTTATTTCCCTTGGAAAAAAATCGCTGTTCTGAAGTTTCGACGTTGTAAGCTTTCGCTTACATGGGATTGATTAGGTGTCCTTCGCTTTTCTGAGCATGCGATATAATATAGACCCTGGTACATCCATGTTTTCTAATATAGAACTGTTTTATTGCTATCTTCCCTGAAAACAAAAATTAATCAGGGGCCCAAATGTACTAATAACAATAATGTATAGTCGTTTGTCTACAAACTGTGCTATATTCATTAATATTCATTTTCTTTTTCAATCTGGCATTAAGAAATTAGTGGTTTTCAGCTGTATGCCTCTTCTATTTCAGGACATTTCCTGTATTTCCTCAAACATGGATAAGATAAAGTATGTACCCAAGAATGAATGAATGAATGAATAAGAGAGAGTAAAATGCAATAATAAACACAAGAGAATAAAATACATATGAGCTCCTTAACACAACTGGAAGTGTAGAGTGTGGTAAGAAGTCATAACTGCAGATTCCTAGCCACGTTCATGTTTTACTTTCCCCCCCTGTGTATGTGAAGTATAAAATAAAGCATCAATGGTTATATTTTGTCTTGGAAACGTTAATAGTGCAGTCTAGTTTTGCATGCATATTATTTGCTATCTATTCACTTTTTAAAAGATACAGACTGAGTGTTTAGTTTTTAAGCAGTGCTTTTCCTGCCAGCCTTTTGTGCAAATAGACATTTATCAAATGGAATCGTACTGTTGTGTATTCTCAGTGAAGTAAAATTTGTCTCTTACAGTCATATGGATTACTTCAGAAGCAAATATTTGCAAAGTTAATGTTATTTGACATAAAATGCTAGTGCTCTTCAGTTGCCAAGTCATAAACATTGTAGCCAAGCCATGTTTTGGGAATTATTATCTTTAGAATTTTGGAAATGACTAACAGCTGCTCTCTGATTTTAGTTCTTTCTTGTAGAAATATTAGAATAAATATTAGCATAAAGTGAAGAACACCGTTTGCTTAGATAACAGAGCATGCTCTCATTTCTCACCTTGAGAAGAAACACTTTGCCACTTTTAATAAGCACTGTTTATCTTTCTGCTTGCACTCCTAAAAGCAGTTTATGATTTTCCTTAAAGAATGATCCCAACTTTAACTTTGGCATATCCTGCCTTTCATATCCTACAGAGCTTATCAGTTGTATTGGATGTTTAGTAAAGGTATGCATGATTTGTTAAGGAAGGCACTTTACCATATATTTTAAGGAATTTCACTGTCTTTCTATAAGCAGAGATGCACCCTTTCGTTTATTCACTGCACTGTTGCACGTAATGCTTATGTTGCATCATTTCTATGTAAAAGTTATCCAATGCCTTTTGTATGTACAAATTATTTTCTTTCATGTCACTGGCATCTTCATCAGAAGTGGAAAATGTTAGTTGAGACAATTCCTTGCATACTGTCTATAACAGAGATCACCTCATTTTGCATTTCAAAGACATTATATCTTGCAACGACAAATTCCATTCTTTGATTTGTGTATGTCAAAGTTTTCCTCCTGAGGAAGTCTCTTTTGTGTATATTTGAGGCTTTGGAATATGTTACTGTTCAAAACTATTAATCTGCATTTTCCAGTTCAAAGAAATTGATTCTGCTTATATCCAATTGCCTTAGAATAATTACATGTAAAATAATTGTTTCACACCAGGTTTACATATTTACATCATGCACACAAGTTAAATTTCAAACAGCCTCAAAAGAGACCACTTTAGGTATATTGAGAAAGCAGCTATTAGATTCCCCATGACCTAGAAGTTTCCCATGTTTATAAAGGACCCCTCATGGCAAACACTGTCTACTGAGTATTCCTGTTATCCAAAGTGCGATTATGTTCAAATGATGTGACAGAGCTCTAGGTTTTCCTTCCAAAGTAAGTGAATAGGAAGACTGGCATTTAACTTGTTTCTTATCTGGATTTTTTTAGGTATAAAGAGCCCACTTTCAGTGGAGGTCAATGAAAGACAGTCCATATTGCGTATAGTATCAATTTAGTATAACAATAACATAAAACTGATGAAACAAAAATAAGGAAAATAAACTAAAGCAGTAAGAAAACTAAATTACTAGAAAAACAGAAACCACATAATAAAGACATTACATAGGAATGCAGTGGTATACAAAGTCCATATTAAGAAGTTATATACAAATGTACATTTATCAGATGAAGATCTGATGAAGCTGTGACAAGGGCAAAAATGCTCATCTATTGTTTTAACTTAATAAACCTTTTGGTTTAAACTACCAAAAAATAGCCTGAATCCTGTTTTCATAATTTTAATAAGAATGAAATGTGATCTATGGCAAGGATCGTATGTAAGAAGTTTTAAAGACTCTCGATATTAATAATAATTTAAATGTCAATATCAAGTGTAATTATTCCTGCACAATTGGTTTTCCCTTTTTGTATTTTGTTCCTCGTTATTAAAAGTGGTCACTGCCCTTATAAATACATCATTTATTTTGGATGGTGTGTATGTCATCAAAATGCACATCAGATATTTAAGCCCAGAATGCCAACTTTAAGCTTGTCCTTTGCACAATGCATAGAGGGCAGGATATGTCCTCTTGCAGGACTCGTGTTCAAGTCTGCTCTGGTTATTCAGTGGAATAGGATTTGATGTCCATCTGATAAAAGGGAACAAAATCTCTGTTTCTGATTCTAATGCATGCATCTATCCATACATGTATGCATATATGTAGGGTCTATATTATATGAATGAAAGTTCATATAACTGAATGTTCTAATGAGCGAAAATTCCAAAAATCGAAAACAATATTGTGGGGGCATGCACCCCCCTCCACCCCGCTAAATACATACATATATATATATATATATATATATATATATATATATATATATATATACCAACTCCAAGATCGCACTACAGTGAGGAAAGGGCAAATACTCCAATTTTCACTGTACTGTGATCCCACAGCACATTTATATAATATAGACCCTATATATATATATATATATATATATATATATATATATATATATATATATATATATATATATATATATATATATATATATATATATATATATACATATACATATAAATAATATATGTGTGTGCATGTGTGTGTTTTTCATATCTATCTATTTCTATCTGAGCCTTTGGCTTTGTCTGAAGGATTTCAAGCCTGCATACGATATAGCACTGCTGGTGATTCCCTGCTGGGTGAAAAAGTAAAGCTATATTTTGTTGTCTTTGACTGATAGAGCTGCTTTCTGTCTTACCTGCTCCAGTTTGTTTTCTGTTTTAAGAAATCTTTGTCTGGTGTTTTCTTCTGTATAAGAGACAGACACTTAAATTATCTAGGCTCATATTTCATATTTTTTCATTGGTTAACTTGAATTGTCTCTTGAGTGATACTTAAGTACAAAAGTAAAACTCTGGGCTTTTGTCTTTGTCTGAAGGATTTCATGCCATACCTCTGCAGCGGAGTACCTACTAGGGTTTCCCACCCACCCTCCTGGTTTTCAATCTTGTTTTTTACCTGGTGATTTTCATGCTGTAAATTGAGCTTAATCAGCTCCTCCCTTTCTACACTGTTGCTGATATCTTGATTTTTTTTATTTGAATTATTTATTTGCCTTTTCTTGTGCTTATATCGAAAAAGTGCATTTTGCCTCTTATTGTCTGTTGTACTGATTTACTTCATCTGCATTCTTTATCTAGCTAGCTGTTAGATAAAGTAGTGTATTTATATACTCCTGAAACACTTGTTTTCTCATCAAGGTCAGTAGATTTTCCTTCTAGTGCACTGGAAGGTAGCCTGTTCTGTATAGGATGAGGAAACACTTGAGATTTTTGCATGTAGTTTTTTTGGTTGACAAGCTTATTAATCAGCTTATCTTGTTTTTAGTGCCTATATGAATTCTATACAATTCAGTGGCTCTTGGCTCACTTATACAAAGTGAAGTACTTTTACTGAATAATCACACTTTTATGTGCTGTTTAATGTACACTACTGTATTCATATTTTTAAGTTTCGTTGTGGTAGCACTTCACTCCAGACACTCCCTTACCGTGCTTTTACATTAGAAGAACTGGGATTATTCATCTAGTGCTTGTCCATATGTTCATAGGTAGGTACTAGGCTATCAGCTCAATGGCCTAAGTAAACCTAGCCAACAAGGTTCCCTGGCTTATGCCACCCAAGAAAGTTATTTTCCTGTGCCACTGTTGAGCAGAGCCATAGAAGTGATCCCCAGGGTGTATTTCATATTTTCCATCCACTCATCAAGATTTTTCTTGAAGAGTGCTAATGAGGAAGTTTGCTTGACATAGATGGGTAGCTTGTTTCAGAGTATGGGAAGTCTCTGGGACAGGAATCTATCACTCCAGCATGTCCTGTTTATTGTGGTGACAAGGTTTAGGCCTCTAGAGTGTGTAGCTCGGAGGGATTGGGATTTTTTTAGGTGTAGCATGTCCAACAGCTCTGGGTTTGACATAGCTTTATATGTTAGGCAGAGATCACCTCAGAGTAGGCAATATACTATGGAGTAAAGCTGGTGTTTCTTGAGAGGGTCAGTGTAGGGCATCTGTTTGAAGCCAGTAATCCTCTTTGTGAGGTACTTCTGTGGCATTTCCAGCTGCTGCAGATGTCTTGTGAGGTACATTCCAAAAAGGACATTGTACTCTATAATGGGTCTAATGAGTGTCGAGTAGAGGGGAAAAATTATCTCTTTCTTCCTGGATGAGAACCCTTTTGTGATAAGGTGTGCCAGGTAGAAGGACTTCCTGACTACTGTGGCGATGTGATTATCAAAGGAGAGACTACTGTCCACCTGGGTCCCAATGTCTGTTCTCACACATTCGGTGTTAAGTAGACTGCTGCCTTTGTGGTAGATCATGGGTACAGAGTTTTTACCACAGGGGATAACCATGCACTTTTTGGCATTGAGCTTGAGGCCATAGCTCTGACACCAGGCATCTGTCTCAGTGAGGCCCTTCTGTAGGATGTCCACATCATTTGGGGACTTGACTATGTCTCCTAGTTTACAGTCATCTGCAAACTTCGTTAGCCAGAGGCCTTCTGTGTTAGGCTGTACTTCAGAGAAATAGATACCAAACAGGAGAGGTCCCAGGACTGAACCCTGTGGTACTCCACTTGTCAGTGGTTTGAAGTCAGATTTGGAGTGTGCAACTTTTACATTATGGGTTCTGTCAGTGAGCCAGTTGGCAACCCATCTTGTGACATAGGGATTTATACCTAGTTTAGTGAGTTTAGCTATAATTCCAGAATGGGGGATGGTGTTGAAAGCCTTGGCGAGGTCAAGATAGGGTGTGTGAACCACCGTACCCTCGTCTATGGCTTTGCTGACTGCTTCAAAGAAGTCAATTAGGTTCAGGAGGCATGATGTGCCTTTCACAAACCCGAACTGGGTGGGGTCCAAAGTTTGGAGGTTACCAATGTCTTTGTTTATGAGTTCCATGATGATACATTCCATAGCCTTGCAGACCAGGCTAATAAGGCGATAGTTCCCGGGATCAGTGGTGGCTCCCCCTTTTTTGGAGTGAGATAACTGTTGCTGTGTGCCATTCAGTGGGCACAAAGCCTGATGTGAAGCTGTGATTGAACATGGTGTTTAGGTAGAGAGCCAGTTCGTTCTGAAGTTTGTGTAAAATGCAGCCTGGGATGTTGTACGGTCCCATGGATGCTGTGTTTTTGGCTTTAGAGAGTGCAGCTTTTACCTGTGTAGTTGTGATTACAGGGACTCTGCATTCTTCCTGTATAAATAAGGGCCCTTTAGGAGGTTGGGGGGGGTAAAGTTAGCACTGAACCTTTCTGCCAGGATGTTGGCAATATCAGTTGGTTCTGTAATTTTTGTGCCGCTGTGCTGTAACTCAGAGCAGATCTGGGTGTTGCCATTGAGATTCTTGATATAGCTATAGAATGCTTTGTGGTTGTCCTTAGAATCAGTGGCAATTTTGTTTTCGTAGCTAGCTTTGGAGGATCTTATAAGGGATCTCAACTTCTTACTGAGGCTGACCAGGGAGCTCCTCCACTCATGGGATTTTACTCTATTTTGAAACAGTTTCTTCCTTCTGTTGTACAGTTTGCTTATGGCAGGGGACCACCAGATTGGCTTTCTTTTTTGGGAGGATAGCATCATGGTTCTGTTTGGGATAGCATGATCCATGCACTCGTGTAAGTGCTTATAGAGTGTATTTGTGTATGATTCAGCAGTTGTAACTGTATTGTCCATCTGCATGGGTGTCATGAAGTTCGCCACTTCTGTCTTAAATAGCATGAAGATGGCTTTGGAGAAATTTTTTACTGTGGTTTCCTTAATGGGGTTGGGGGCGGATGTGGATATCTTGGGTGATTAGCTTATGGTCAGATCAGACCAACAAGGAGTTGACTTGAGGTGTGGAACACCAGTCATTCATGTTGGTAATGACTAGGTCTAGGATATTGATGGCCCTGGTGGGGGTGAGGATAAGTTGATCCAGGGCATTGGAATTTATGAATTCCAGAAAGCGTTGAGCGAAGGAGTTGGTACATGAGTAGTTTTCCCAGTTAATGGTTGGGTAGTTGAAATCGACAATTATTTATGTGTTTGGTTGAACCCTAATATTTTCCAGTATATCAAGAAAAGAGGTGTGGGAATCCTGCGGCATGGTGGGGGATCTGTAGCAAGCTACAATTTGGATTGCAGTTTTGCTAAGAGTTAGTTACACTTGGATAACTTCGGATGCATTATGCTGATCAACTAGCCTGGAGGTGTGGATATCCTTAATGAATATGGACACACCTCCGCCTTTGGTGTTCCGGTCCAGGTTACATGGCCGAAAAGTTTGGTATGAGTTATAGCCTGGTAGTGCAGGGGTGCTCTCTGGAGCCTTGAACCAAGTCTCAGTCACTGGACAGATATTGATGTTCTCCATGTCAAGGAGTGCCTTGAGTGAGTGCATTTTGAGATTTAGACATCTAGCATTGAGTAGCATTACCCTCAATTTTTACTTGCCTGTTCCTGTTACTGTGATTAATTTGTCATTTGAACCTTGCCTAAGAAAGGCACTATATGGGCAGCAAGAGCCTTAGCCAGTATCCGGAATCCCAGGGGCAACAGGTGCAGGCCATCTCTGGAAATGCATCGTATTTTTAGGGGTTTACCTGGTCTTTCTGAGCTGGGAAACCCACCAAAGGGCTCTAAGTATTTTTTTGTTTGCACTTCTCTTATATACTGTGACTGTACTTCAGCAGTTTAAAAAACTGTACCGTTTGCAGCTCTTGGATTGTACTTTACTACGCATTTTTTGCACTTTGTATTTCACATCAATTGCTACATTCATTTAATTTATGAAAATATCTGTTTGTGCTGTTTTATTCTGTTGCTATTATTAATTCAAGATAAACGTGCTACTTTTTACACATAGGTTCATAGGTTCATAAGTTGGTACTAGGCTATCGGTCCTATGGCCTATACAAGCCTAGCCATATCAATTCCCTGGCTATTTCTTCCCAGAATATTTAACTTCCCTGGTCCCCTGCCTAGCAGGGTGACTGACATGATCCCCGGGGTGAATTTCCTATCTCCCATCCAATCATCAAGGTTCCTTTTGAAGAGGGCCAAAGAGGCACTCAGCTTGACATGTATGGACAGTCTATTCCAGAGTATGGGGAGTCTCTGAGTCAGGAACCTATCCCTCCAGCATGTTTTGTTCATTATGATGACAAGGTTTAGATCCCTGGAGCGTGTGGCTCTGAGGGATTGGGATTTCTTTAAGTGGAGCATGTCCAACAGCTCAGGGTTTGACATGGCCTTGTATGTTAAGCAGAGATCACCTCTGAGTAGATGATATGCCACAGAGTATAGCTGGAGTTTTTTTAGACGGTCAGCATATGGCATCTGCTTTAGGCCTATGATTCTTTTAGTGAGGTATTTTTGTGGCCTTTCCAGCTGTTGCAGATGTCTTGTGAGGTACATACTAAATGGGGCATTATACTCTATAATGGGTCTAATGAGGGATGAGTACAGTGGGAAAATGACCTCATTTTATCTGGATGAAAAGCCTTTACTAATGAGGTGTGACACATAGAAGGATTTCCTGACTGTTTTGATGATGTGGTTATTGAAGGTGAGACCACTGTCCACCTGTGTCCCTAAGTCTCTCATCACACTTTTGATGTTTAGTGTACTGCTACCTATGTGGTAATTCATGGGTATTCCAAAGGGGATATCTATACATTTCTTGGCATTAAGCTTGAGCTCATGGCTCTGGCACCAGGCATCTGTTTCTGTAAGGCCCTTTTGTAGAATATCCACATCATTTGGGGATTCAATAATGGCTCCCAGTTTGCAGTCATCTGCAAACTTTGTTAGCCTGAGTCCCTTAGTGTTGGTCTGTACTTCAGAGAAGTAGATGCCAAACAAGAGTGTTCCCAGGACTGAACCCTGAGGTACTCCACTTGTCACTTTTCTGGAGCTGGATTTGGAGTTGGTTACCTTAACCTTTACAGTCTGGGTTCTGTCAGTAAGCCAGATGGCAACCCATCAAGTGATGTAGGGATTTATGCCCTGCTTAGTAAGTTTATCTATGATTCCAGAGTGGGGGATGGTGTCAAAGGCCTTGGCGAGGTCCAGATAGGCTGTGTGCTTCCTTACCCTCATCCCCAGCTCTGGAGACTGATTTGAAGAAGTCAATCAGGTTCAGGAGACAAGATCGGCCCTTCACAAACCCAAACTGGGTGGGGTCCAGTGTTTGAAGGTTGCCAATGCCTTTGTTTATAAGTTCCATGATAATGCATTCCATACCCTTGCAGATCAGGCTAGTCAGACTGATGGGACGGTAGTTCCCAGGATCCAAGGAGGATCCCTCCTTGTGGAGTGGGATAACTGTAGCTGTGCACCACTCAGTGGGCATGAAGCCTGAGGTGAGGCTATGATTAAACATGACACTTAGGTGAGGTGCCAGTTAATTTTGTAGTTCATGTAGTACACAGCCCGGGATGTCATCTGGCCCCATGGATGCTGTATTCTCAGCTTTGGAGAGTGTGGTTTCTACCTGTGTGGCCATGATTACCAGAATTTGGCAATCTTTTGGTATTGAGATGGGCCCTTTAGGGGGTGAGAGGGGGGTAAAGTTGGCACTAAATCAATCTGCCAGGATATTGGTAATATCCTTGGGATCAGTATATTTAATGCCATTCTGTTGGAGCTCAGAACAGATCTGAGCATTGCCATTTAGATTCTTGACATAACTATAGAATGCCTTGTGGTTGTCTTTGGAATCTTTGGCAATTTTATTTTCGTAACTAGCTTTTGAGGATTTTATGAGGGATCTCACCTTCTTACTGAAGCTGGTGAGGGAGCTTTTTGCATCCTGGGATTTTCCTCTTTTCTGCAACAGTTTCTTCCTTCTGTTGTATAGTTTATTTATAGCAGGGGGCCACCAGATTGGCTTCCTTTTTTTGGAGAAGAGCATCTTGGTTCTATTTGGGATGGCACAATTCATGCACGAGTGGATGTACTCGTACAATGCCTTAGTGTAGGATTCTGCAGTCGAACTTTCAGATCCTGTCTGCATGGGTGTCATGAAGTTTGTCACTTCTGACTTCAGTAGAATGAAGTTGGCTTTGGAGAAGTTTTTTAAGAAGGTTTCCTTGCTGGGGGGTGGGGGTGGGATGTGGATGTCAAGGGTGATTTGCTTATGGTCATACCTGACCTATGAGGGGGTGACCACTGGTGTGGAGCATCTATCTCCAATGTTGGTAATGCCCAGGTCTAGAATATTGGAGCCCCAGTGGGAAAATGGATGAGCTGATCCAGGGCGTTGGAATTTATGAATTCCAAGAACCGTTGGCAAAAGGAGTTGGTACCCGAGTAATTTTCCCAGTTAATGGCAGGGTAGTTGAAATCACCCAGTATTAGGGTGTTTGGTTGTATCTTAATATTTTCCAGTATGTTTAGAAAGGTGTATGGTGGGGGATCTGTAGCAAGCTACAATTTGGATTGCATTTTACCTAGTGTTAGTTGTACCTGGAGAATTTCAGATGCATTGTACTGAGCAACTAGCCTGGAGGTGTGAATATCCTTGGTGAATATGGACACCCTTCCACCTTTAGTGTTTCGGTCTTGGTTTTGTGGCCAAAGAGTTTGGTAAGAGTTGTAGCCTGGTATTGCAGGGGTGCTCTCTGGAGCATTGAACCAGGTCTCAGTTGCTGCACAGATATTGATGTTCTCCATTTTTAGGACTGCCTCAAGAGAGTGCATTTGTAAGGTTTAGACTTCTAGCATTGAGTAGCATTACTTTCAGATTTTGCATGCTTGTATCTGTTATGGTGGTGGTTTTGTCCTTTGAACCTTGCCTAAAAAAGGCACTATAGGGGTGGCAAGAGCTTTAGCCAGTAACCTGAATCCCAGGGGTGACAGGTGCAGACCATCTCTGGAAAAGCATCGTGGTTTGTCGATCATGTCTTCCCATGCAGACAGATACTGGATCCCCTTTGAATTACACAGAAACTTAGCCAATTGTTGAAGTCAGTCATTTTGTCCTTATACTGTGGTATCATTCTTGGAGAAGGCAGGATGCTACTCAGGGCTAGGGTCATACTTGCATGGGCCACATGATCCGAGAGTTCTTCCATGTCGCTTTTCATGTAGTCCAGGGAGGTATGTCTCAAGTCATTCACTCCAGCATGGATAATGACAGAGTCGTATTTGTACTTATTGTGGAGTGACTTGAGTGCATGCATTATGTAGCAGGTCCTGGCACCCGACAGGCAGCTGACTCTAATTTTCTCCTTGTTCAGCCTGGTGAGTGGGTCATCAGTGTGCCTGACTATAAAGTCAGCTATGACTAAAGTGTTGGGTACATTGTCTTGCCTTAGGGGCTGTTGTTGGGTGGCACACTGGTGTTGTGAGCTATGTGTCACTTTGGTTGTGACTGGTGTTTGTTTGCGTTTCAGCTTCGGAGGTCCTTGTTGCTTGGGTAGATTAATGTTAAGGACCTCCACATATGTGGGTTTAGTGTTGCTATGAGTGGGTGTTGATGGTGTGAGTTTTGAAGGGCTATGAGTTGCTAGGGTTGTAATGCAGGTGTTAGCCTTCTCATCTTGACTGTCTAGCACAGTCTTGACCGGAGAGAGCTTTGCTTCCAGTTTGGCTATGTAAGTGCATCTCTCGTAGGTTGTAGTGTTGGGTGGTAGGAGGAGAGGATTGTCTGTGTACATGAGGCAGTTGCCGCATTGCCCCAGTATGCCCAGATTCACCAGGTGGACAGGAGAAATCACCGGAAGCTGACCCTTGGACGTGCCTGTTTAGGTGCTTTTTTGTAAGGTTTAAGAGCTGTTTTCCCTTACCTTTGCAAGGTACTTTGCAGTTATTGGCTGTTTAGTGCCTATGATTAATTTCTCCTTATTGACAAGGAGAGTTGAGTGCTTTCATCAGTTTCAGGCTTCCAAGTGTTTTCCAGCAGGTTCTAGAGCAAGTGCTAGTCACAGGGGTTCAGATTTTACTGCTACTACTGAGAAACCAGCTAGTTCTAAGGGAAATTTGAAGAGCAGACTTTCTGGCTCCTGGAATACTTTAACTGTAGCCTCGTGGTGTTGCACAATGCAGAAAATGTGCAATCACATTCGTTTTTAAGCCAGAAGGTTGAAAGGGGTAGAAATCAGCCCAAAAAGGCTAATAAAATTACAATTTCAGAGCTGGAAACCACTCCTCTAGCGTTAGATAGGCAGTACAATGCTCACCACTCTCACTGGTAAGCAGTAGGACTTCCCTCTACCACAGCAAGGTCTGGATAGCTCTGAGCACAGAAAATAAAGTCCTGAGACAAGCAAAGCCTGGGATATGGACTGGCTAGGAAAGGTGGGAAACGAGCAAACAAGATAGTATTTTTTTGTTGAAACAGGCTAAACAATGCAGTAATACAGTAAATAAACACAGAAAAGGCTAACACACTTGAGTGTGTAGTCCTAAACAGTAAATGCAATTAAAACTCTACAAAATTAGCAATTTAAAACTTTTTAAATGAAGCAAGGCAAGTGCACAACTGAAAAATGATTTAAGAGGCAGTAATACAGCAGAATAAGTAGCTAGTCTACATATACAGAGAAGTCTATATATACAGAAAAACAGCTAAAACACGCAAACACTTCAGATGCAGTGCAACCTACAGCACTTGAGTTGTAGCAATATTAAGGCAATTACAGTTATAATAAATACTCTAAAATATACTCTATATTTCCAGGTATTCTTTGTTTCTGTACAATGCACCAACTTTTTTGTGTACTTTTTTGTGGTAAGAGAGATGTGGATGTCAAATATGAGATTGTTGTCTAAGTCCACTCCAAGGAGTTTGGTGTGATCTGACGGGGGGATGACGGTGTTGTCTTTGGCAAGAATATTGAAGTGGGGGAAGTTTGAATAGATTCAGAGGGTTGGAAGACAAGGAGTATGGTTTTGCTAGGATTGAGTAGAAGCTGGGCATTGAATAGCCAGCTTTCTACTGATGAGAATGCATCTTGTGTGGGCTTTTGGAGTTCTGGTAAGGTGAGGGCAGAGCACATGAGGATGGAGTCATCTGCATACTGTATGAGAGAAGCATGAATAGTAGGGGGTCCAAGAATGGAGCCTTGGGTTCCTCTGAGAGTTCATAGGTTCATAGATTCATAGATTAGTACTAAGCTAACTGCCCTTGTGAGCCATTTTAAGCCTAGTACGGAAAGACAAGGAGATAGGTCATCCTTCCAAACAACAGATTGTTGGTGGCTGGTCAGATAGCTGTGGAACCAGTTGGTGGCTGTATGGGAAAAGAAAGACCAGTGAGAACAGAAGAATATTTTGTGTGATATCATGTCAAAAGCCTTTGATAGATCCAGAAATATAGCAGAGGAGAATAAGCCGTTCTTTCTATGATGAAGGGTAGTGTTGGTGAAAGAGAGCAAGGCAGTTGTAGTACTGTGATATGTCCTGCAGCCATGTCCAGTTTTGGAGAGGACATTATTAGCTAAGACATAGTGTAGGTCCTGAGAGTTAATGCATTTCTCAAGTATCTTGGAGAGAGGGGAAAGGATGGCGATGGGGCAGTAATTGGAAAGGTCAGTGAAGGAGCCTCCTTTGTGGAGGGGAATAATGTGTGATATTTTCCACAGAGAAAGTACATAGCTTTCTGATACGGAGTGGTTAATTAATATGGAAGTTGAATAGGTGAGGGCATCAACTGCTATTTTCAGGTATTCTGAGGGAAGTTGTCAGCTGCCAGTTTTGTGGGCTTAAGTTTTGACAGGTCTTTTTATATAGGAGGGAGGAACTGAGGAGAAGGTAAAAGTATGGGGTGGAGAATTAGGGTTGGGAGTGGGGAGAGTGGATGAGGAGTATTGTTGGATGGCTAAGTTTAGAATGGTTTCAGTGAAGTGTTTGTTGAAAGAGTTTGCAGTATTGCTGGAGGAGGGGGGAATGGTGGGTGGGGGATGTCTACTTTGCCTGGGTGGAAGATGGAGTTTATTCTGGACAAGAATTGTTTAGGGTTGTGGTGGGAAGAGTTTAGGATGGACTGATAGTAAAGGGTTTTATCTGTTTTTATTTGTTTTTGACTTTATTGTGCAATTCAAGGAAAGACTGCCTAGCGGAGGGGCTTTTAGTTAGGTGCCAGTGTTCCCAAGCCTTGTCTCTGATTTTCCTTAGTTTCCTGTTGCTTTTTTGTAGCCAGTGGGAGCTCTTAGTTTTGACTCTGGCATTTCTTAGGGGGAGATGGGTATTTAAGATGTTGATGAAGGTGCTGTTGAAGAAGTGGAAGGCTTCATCTACATTGACGTATTTTAGTGGTGTCCAGTTACATTTTTGGAGGGAAGAGATAAAAGTGTGGGGATTGAAATTAGCCTTATTATGGATTTGTGTATGGATAATGGGCTTAGTAATGTTAATATGGTGTTTTAGGAGGAATGTTCTGGAGCGGTCACTGGGGCTATCAGGTAGACATATAGTAAATGAAGTTTTTAATAGTAGAACAAGACTAATAAAACCTATTTTTAATAGTGACTGTACTTGTAGTGTAGTGAATAAAGAAGAGGAAAATAAAGTTAGAGATCCAACTACCTACAACACCAAGACTAGAGAAGTAATGACAATTATTGAGAATAACTGGAATATGTTGATGGCTATGCCAGAACTACGTCAGATACTTCATAATAAGCCAGATTTTACATATAGGAATTTAAAGAACTGCGATTGTGCTACAAAGATTTTAGGCATCAGAACAGAGCTCAGAAAATATATGCAACAGGCACACACCCATGTTTGAACTGCAGTTACTGTTCTGACATTTTTATGGACAACAATATGTACATCCATCCAGTTTCAAATAAAAAATATTTTTTTTCAAATGTACAGCAACATGCAATACTACATATGTAATATATCTTGCTACATTCCTAAAATGCCCATCATTTTATGTTGGGAAAAGTACAAGGAAACTAAAGGAAAGAATAATAGAACATAAGTCAGAGATACGTAGACAAATACAGCAAAATGCGTTAAGTGACCATATTAGGAAACTAAAGGAAAGAAGAATAGAACATAAGTCAGAGATACGTAGACAAATACAGCCGGATGCGTTAAGTGACCATATTAGGAAACTAAAGGAAAGAATAATAGAACATAAGTCAGAGATACGTAGACAAATACAGCAGAATGCGTTAAGTAACCATATTAGGAAACTAAAGGAAAGAATAATAGAACACAAGTCAGAAATACGTAGACAGAAATAGCAATATGCGTTAAGTAACCATATTAGGAAACTAAAGGAAAAATTAATAGAACATAAGTCACAGATACGTAGACAAATACAGCCGGATGCGTTAATTGACCATATTAGGAAACTAAAGGAAAGAATAATAGAACATAAGTCAGAGATACGTAGACAAATGCAGCCAGATGCGTTAAGTGACCATATTAGGAAACTAAAGGAAAGAATAACAGAACACAAGTCAGAAATACGTAGACAGAAATAGCAATATGCGTTAAGTAACCATATTAGGAAACTAAAGGAAAAATTAATAGAACATAAGTCACAGATACGTAGACAAATACAGCCGGATGCGTTAATTGACCATATTAGGAAACTAAAGGAAAGAATAATAGAACATAAGTGAGAGATACGTAGACAAATGCAGCCAGATGCGTTAAGTGACCATATTAGGAAACTAAAGGAAAGAATAACAGAACACAAGTCAGAAATACGTAGACAGAAATAGCAATATGCGTTAAGTAACCATATTAGGAAACTAAAGGAAAAATTAATAGAACATAAGTCAGAGATACGTAGAAAAATACAGCCGGATGCATTAAGTAACCATATTAGGAAACTAAAGGAAAGAATAGAACACAAGTCAGAGATACGTAGACAAATACAGCCGGATGCGTTAAGTAACCATATTAGGAAACTAAAGGAAAGAATAATAGAACATAAGTCAGAGATACGTAGACAAATACAGCAGAATGTGTTAAGTAAGCATGTTTTGGAAAAAAGTACTGAGCACACCTTTAAAATTAGGGTGATGGAAACAGTCTATAAGCTAGTAAGAGGGGGTGATGTTAATAACCTTCTGGAGAATAAAGAATATGCATGGATCGTAAGACAGCAAGCAGATGGATTACTAGGGTTGAATAACATTGTTAGTATTAAAATGAAATATTAACAGCAAAACACCAAAGCAACCCTTCCACTGCTCCAAGAACCAGTCGATGGAGGAACGTTATAGATAATTTTAATGCTCTTGTCTAGAAACTTTTTAAAAACTTGCTATTCAGCACAATACTTCGACAGAATATAAAACAAATAACAACAGTTTGAATCAAGCACTTTCGCTTGGTCCCATTGCCAAGCTTTATCAAGATAAAACATCAGTGAAAATCTGGCTGTATATATGGGGTCAATTAACCATCATGTGATAGCTGTACTAATTAGGCTTTAAAGCTATACATTTAGTTTCAAGCCAGTCTATTTTTCATCCACTTACCACTATTATACAGTTCACTAATACTGACATCCATAAAATATAAGACTTTATACAAAATTCATTGGATCAAATTATCTGTGTATTGTCATTAAGTTAATTCATAAAAAATGTTTTAAAAATATACCAAAATCTATAAATCTATGTATAAAAACTTGTTTCAAATATAGAACCATGCATTTCTTATAAATAAATCCATATACTATATGTTGAATAAATAAATATTATATAAATACTAAAAAAGTTTAAATATATATTTTCAATTAGCTTGATACATTTTTCTGAACTGTCATTCAATAATGCAACACTTATAAAAATTACTTGCAATCAATGTATTGTTTATGAAATTTATGAATGTATGAATTTATTAATCCACTGTACTAGGAACATATTTTATTCAAATAATTAAATATTCATATATAGTGACCTCTCTTTACATGTAAATCACAATCTGGCCATTCTTAGTTTAAGAACACTCTTTATGTTTATACTGTCGTTTAGACCGGGACTTGTGGCAGCATCCAATTTAAGCTGCCACAAAAGTTCCTTGTATTCTAAATGCGTTTCCCAATCTCCCCCTCTACTATCTATTTGCACCTGTTCTAACACAATAAATTTTATAGACATTTCAGGACATGAAATTGAGTGTTTGTAAAAGGCATTCGTGTCTTTTTTTCTAGAGACCTCATACATATGCTCGTAAATTCTCTTTCTCAGAGACCTTTCTGTTTTGCCTACATAAAAACTGAAACACTTGGTGCAATGTCCCAAGTAAACTATTCCTTGCGTTGCACAGTTTGCATGAATGTTGGCTTTGAAACAAAAATTCCTGGAGGGAATGTATAAGAAGTCTCTGTTCAAAATGTGTATACATTGCTTACAACTTCCACATTTATAGGTCCCTTTTTTCAGATTCTTATTGTTACTAATTCTTTCTTGTGGTTGAAATTTCTCAAATAGTTCCTTTATATTAGTATCCCTACGTCTAGTGAACTTTGGATGTTTCGGAATGTATTTGCTTAATTCTTCATGTCCTGTTAAAACAGGCCAAAATTTACTGATCACTTCATCGATTTGTTGTGAATCACTTGAATAAGTGTGTATATAATTATTAGGAAAAGCAGCATTATTGATTTCACTAGATTTCACTTCTCCAGTCTGGCCTAAGCCTAATAAAGGGGGGAATTTGTTCTCTCTATGTTCTATGACTTCTTTAATTGTCACATCTATCAACTCTTCAGGGTATCCCCTTTCCAAAAACATATTTTTTATTACCAACAATTCTTCCATGAAGTGTTTTAGAGTACTTGACATTCTTGATGCCCTTACCATTTGCCCTTTGACTATGCCTTTCTTTTGATAGTAAGGGTGACCACTTGCGTAGTGTAAGTAGGTGTTGGAAAAAGTGGATTTTCTATACAATTTAGATGTAAACCTGTTATTGACACAATCCTTAGAAATTGTAACATCCAAATAATTCATTTTTTCATCACTCATGCCATATGTGAATGACAAAAAATTGGTTGTGGAATTGATATATTCAAAAAATTCTAAAAATTGTTTCTCAGTACCGGTCCACAAGATACTTATGTCATCTAGAAACCTCATGTAATGCTTAATGCATTCTTTCCATTGAGTGGAAAAGATGTAATCCTGTTCCCATTTATGTAATATTATATTAGCATACATGGAGGCACATGGTGCTCCCATTGCCACCCCCTTTTTGTCTGTATGTTTCTCCATTAAAAAACATGAAATTATTTTTTAATATAATCTCCATGAATTCTACTAATAAATTTATAGTGTTGGTTGACAAATTTGATTCTTTAACTAGTATTTCATTAAACCATTCCAGTCCCTGCTCATGAGGTATACTTGGGAACAAGTCCACAACATCAATGGTTATTAATATTAAATCTACTTGGAAGAATTCTCTCTGTATGCCTCTTAGAAAATCCCAAGAGTCTTTACATATGTATTGCAATGTTGTAGCAAAACTTTTTAACTTGAAGTCCACAAACTTGCCTATATTTTCCAAAATCCCTCCTTTACCTGTGACTATCAGCCTAAACTTTAATGGTTCTAGACCTTTATGTGTCTTTGGAATTCCAAAAATTATTGGGATTTTGGGTTTGTTGACATTCAGATAATTATAGACCTCTTCATTTATAAAACCTTGAAGTAAATGGTCCATTAAAGTGTACTTGATTTTGGAATAAGCCAAGTTCACTTCATTTCTAGATACCAACTCGTATTTTTCAGAATCTTGTAATAAATCAAACAAATGCATTTCATAATCTTGTGTATACATTAAAACTAAGCCCCTCCTTTATCTGGTTTCATAGTTCTACATTTTTCTTTTCTTAGGAACTGTATTAATGACATTTCTTCTGGTTTCATATTCGCCGGAACTCTTTCCGCTTTTTTACAAATGATCTTTCTTGTTTCCTTAGTAACCATCTCTTCAAATACTTTTAGACATGAGTTAGTTGGGGGGTTGAAGGTACTGGCCCTGGTTAATGTAGTTTTATTGTGGGACTGTCCATTAAAATTTAAAATCAAATTCATATGCCTTACAAACAATTTCAAGTCTATTAAAGCCTCTGACAATTCAGTAGGAAAGGCTGGAATGAAGTGGAGACCTTTTGTAAATAGGTCAAAAAATTCCTTTTTAATTTCTATTTCTGTGAAATTATATATCATAAAATTCTTGTCTTTAACTACATTGTAGTTTTTGCCCTCTTCATTTACATATGGACTTATCACTTCATGACCATTGTAATCCAAAAGACTGTTGTTTTCCATACCTAAATCTAAGTCTTTCTCCATTTCTGTTGCTGGTAATTCTCCCCATCCCCATGAACCTGTCCTGGGGAAAGTGAAAATCCTGGTGCATATTTTTTCTACTTTTTTCTGCTATTCTTTCACTCCTTCTCAAGGGTTCAGTGGGAAGTTCTACATGGTCATTTCTGTATATATTAGCTTGGACTCGATTCCTATTGTAATCTTGACACACTTGTTTCTCAATACCACAGGGTATGCTAACCCTTCCCTGTATTCATTCAAGTCCTTTTCTAACTTATGGATTTTCCTATTTAAAATTTTTAAACAGTATTGGTCCACTTCATCAAATACATTGTCATAACTTTTTTTAACAGACAAAAAACTAGAACTGTTGATTAATTTCTCATTCATGACATTTAAATCCTTTAGAAGTGTATTAGCCTTGACTTCATATTCTTCAACCATAGCTTCTAGCACCTGCAAACCAGCCCTATTGAAAATGTTACACAACTTATCATAGTATGCTGTACCTGGATCCACGTTGTTTGGGAATTTAAAACAACGCAGACCCTTAGGTACTCGTTCGACATTTACACATTCCTTAAGATAGTTAATTTCCAATTGATTACTTTTGTAAGAATAAAGTCTTTCTTTTAAAATGTTGAACTGCTGTTCAATGTCAGTTTGATTAATTTGTACAGTACCTTGCTTAAACCAAAACTGCTTGTCTGTCCAGACGTTGAAGTTAAATTGGTTACTCTGAACCTCAGGTTCGAATGGACACTGTCCACGTAATGCTTCCACAGAATAATAGAACATAAGTCACAGATACGTAGACAAATACAGCCGGATGCGTTAATTGACCATATTAGGAAACTAAAGGAAAGAATAATAGAACATAAGTCAGAGATATGTAGACAAATACAGCCAAATGTGTTAAGTAACCATATTATGAAACTAAAGGAAAGAATAATAGAACACAAGACGGAGATACATAGACAAATACCGCAGAATGCGCTAAGTAACCATATTAGGAAACTAAAGGAAAGAATAATAGAACATAAGTCAGAGATACGTAGACAAATACAGCCGAATGCGTAGGAAACTAAAGGTAAGAATGATAGAACATAAGTCAGAGATACGTAGACAAATACAGCCGAATGCGTTAAGTGACCATATTAGGAAACTAAAGGAAAGAATAGAACACAAGTCAGAGATACGTAGACAAATACAGCAGAATGTGTTAAGTAAGCATGTTTTGGAAAAAAGTACTGAGCACACCTTTAAAATTAGGGTGATGGAAACAGTCTATAAGCTAGTAAGAGGGGGTGATGTTAATAACCTTCTGGAGAATAAAGAATATGCATGGATCGTAAGACAGCAAGCAGATGTATTACTAGGGTTGAATAACATTGTTAGTATTAAGTCAGTTTTAGTAACTAGACAAATGCAACTGCACTAGGTATTTTAAGTCTGTGAGTATATATATATATATATATATATATATATATATATATAAAATATGTATTTTTTTGTATATGTGCAAATAAATTGAACATGTAAAAATTTTTGTAATAAATATTTTATTAGATAGAATTATTTAAGTATATAGTTCTAGTATGTATTTATAAATTGAGTTGAAAGTATTTCTGAGTACTGTTTAACAAAACTTTTTAAGGAACTGCTATATCTCTAAGCTAAAATATTAATTGAATTAATGTAGAAATGGTGTGATTAGCTGTTTGTGCTCACATGATTTTACTCTTGTTTTACAAAAACTGAAAGAATGTTACAGATTGTATATTGCACTGAAGAAGGATTTATATCCAAAAGCTTTGCTGTAATAAAGTATTGACATTCTTGGAGTTGGAATTTTTCTGTTATTCAGCTTTTATTTTCTAACTTCTGGTTTATCACTACATCAGCCTTTGGTCTTAAGCTATCAGGTAGACAGCCAGCTATGTAAGAGTGATGGTCTTTGTTAACTAGTATCCAATCAAGGATGGTATGATTGTTAGGGCTTTTATTTGTATGGGTAGGTGATTGTATTACTTGGGAGAAACCATGAAGATTTAGGTGTATGGCTGGGTGATTGTTAGAACATGATAGCCAGTTGATATTAAAGTCACCAAGGATGATGGTTTCCTGGGGTAGAGAAAGATTGGTCCAGTACAGTAGGTTTTCTAGGGGTGGTATATTTTGGCCTGGTAGGAAATAACAGCCAATGATGTTGATAGTTTTATTTGGGTTTAGTTTGAGATTGGGATATAAGATTTCTTCATTCCCTATATGAGGAGCAGATTTGTTGAGAGTTTGGATGTTGACGTGGTGTTTAAAGATTAATGCTACACCGCCCCCTTTCTTGGATAGTCTATCTGCATAAAGGATGTTGTGATGGAGGGACGTATTTCCTTACTTTTGATGTGGGGTTTGAGCCAGGTTTCAGTTAGGATGAGTATATCAGGGGAGCATAAGTTTATGGTGGCATGTAGGTCTTGGGTTTTATTACATATGCTTCTGATGGTTAGACTTAAGATGAAGAGGTAAGATGGCTTTTTGTTGTACGTGATTAGAGAGATGGGGGGATTATAGAAAGTTTGAGTTGGGGTAAGAGGTAGTGGGGCTGAGGTTTGGGTGATATGGCCACTCAGGGTTAATTTAGAGAGTGCAGCAAATATTAATTTTGTATAGGTAGTAATGAGTCTGTTATATTTTACGGATATTTTTAGTTTAAAAGAAGTAGGCATTTGGTAATTGAGTGGATGTATTGGGATGAAGTGTTTGATGGGGGGTTGTAGTTATACAGTGGGTATTGGAAGGAAGTTGATGTGAGTGTGCGATGGAGATGGTTGGGAGTGACTATTGAGGAGTGCTGGCATGATGTAAAGTGAGCAAGAAGAGTGAAGGTAAGAAGTGTAATCATATTAGGTAATAGCATGACTGTGTCAGGTTAAATGTGTGATAGGAGACAGGATGGAGCTATATGGTGAGCAGAGGAGCTCAAAGGTTTGTTTTGAGTGGGAGAAGGTTATGGGAGTGGCTGTAGGTTAAGATAAATGTAGACATACCGGGGGCAGGCAAGATTTGGGGGCAGGGTGGGGTGCAAAGTGAGCCCGTGCTTAGCACGGATAAATAGAGTGGGGCCTAAACCCCCAACCAAAGGATTGCAAGGTAAGTATATATCTAGACAGTGCTGTCTTTGTTTTGTTAAGTATTAAGTTTTAGCAGGGAATTCTGGTATGGAAGGGCAGGAAGAGTGGAAGAATGGGGATTTGTGGAGAGGGAGATAGAGAACTCAGCACTGACTCTATCAAGTGCACACTACCCTATTAGAATAAAGCAGGAGATGTTAAACATATGTTGTGTTTTGTTGTTGTTGTTGTTGTAGGTTAGACATAGCACTGGGCAGGAGCTCATGGAGGCGATAGTCCATGGTCTTGGGTGGGCGAGGGACAAGTAAGCCAGGCAGTTGAAGAGGGAAACTGTTAGGGAGAGAATAGGGTACATAGGTTAGGAGATTATGTTTTTTGGCAAGATAAAAGAGTTAAAGTACAGTTTATAGGGGTCCAGTTCAATGAAAACAGTAGATAGAAGCACCCTAGTTAACTAAAAAAAATGTATTTCATTCACTGAGGTCAGTAGTAGCTTAAGGTCATGCTTTAGCTATCTATGCCTGGCATAAAGGGCATTGTCAGACCCCACTCTAATGGACCTCCTGCATATTTTATTTATTATTTTAATTTACATTTGTTAACCATGAGTGTCTGACTGAGCTGAAGCCCTTTTTCAGTAGATGCCTGGGGAGAAAAGCTCGGAATAGTACAAACAATTAAAATAGCATTGAAATATTCTGGTAGTTACAAAGTCCCATACAGTGGTTACAAAAATTTACAAGCCTAAAAACAAAAGGCAGATAACAACTAAAGTATAGGAAGTAGCATGTAGTAGTTAAAAAAGCTTACTAATCTAAGAGCAAAAAAGCAGAGTATAACAAAAGCTTAGGAAGTTACCTAAAAAGCATCGGGAGTAAGCTGTTTATACTGTGTATTATGTATTATATAAGCAGTAACAGCAGCTCCCAGGGTATTTGCAGATTTGAAAATTAGAGAGTAAGTTTGAAGTCATTAGGGGAGAAGAAATATAGTAAGTAGAGCACAGGAGACATGGTGATTACTGGGAGAAAAGTAAGGAGTAATAGAGATAGGTGGTGCTGTGTAAGTTGGTTGTGGTCAGGGAGCCTATGAACCTATGAATGTATTTAGACTTACGTGGGACAATTAAGGTACAACCTAACACCCTAGTCATGGGTGACTTCAACTGTCTTTCCATTAATTGGGAAACTTATGTGAGTCCAAACTCACTTGCACAAAAGTTCCTGGACTTTGTTAACTCACATGCCTTAGAACAAATAGTGCACCACCCACAAGGGGCTCCAATATTCTAGACCTGGCCCTCACCAATATGAGTGACTGATGCAACACCTCAAGTGTAGGGCCTGCACTGATTAAATCCAATCATATATCAGACACTTTTGAAGTAGCAATAGCACCAGAACTCCCCAAAGAACAAGTCAGGCTGAGGAACTTCACCAAAGCTAAGTATAGCCTCCTAAGGGATGGTATAATCGATTTCCAAGCTCCAGTTTCCACAGGATGGAATTGACGGCTATACCTAGGTGTAGACACTGATGCCCTGTATAAACATCTACACAAATGTATAGTCACAGCCATGCTGGATGGGATTAAAGCAAGATCCTCAAGAAAAAACAAACCATCCTGGTGGATGTCTAGCATTAAAATAATATAATAAGCAAAAAAAAAAATCTGCTGTCTAAAACTACAAAAGTGAGATCCCAGAACTGGAAGAGCACCCTTTTCAGCCTAAAAAAAAAACAATAAGACAACTTGTAAAATCTTCAAAGAGCAACTATGAGAAAAACTTAGTAACCAAAGCCAAAGAAAACCATAAGGCTTTCTTCAGCTACATCTGCAACCTAAAAGGTAAACCTCAGATGTGTGCTGAACTAATTGTAGATGGCATCACACACACTGACACTGTGGAATCTGCAACCCTGTAGCAAACAGGTTTGGCAATAATTTCACCCCCTAACCCCCCCGCAAGCATACCACAAACCATGTCTTCATCATATCCTCCTCCCTGCATCTCCAAAGAGCAAGTCATCAGTGCTCTCCAAGGTTAAGAACACAGCCTCCATGGGACCAGATGACATTCTGGATGGTGTTATTAATGTTCTAAAACAAGAGCCAGCTACTCCAATAGGCATCCTATTCAACCACAACTGAGTATTGGCTTTGTCCCCACTGAATGGAAAACGGTGACTGTTATCCTGGTCCACAAGGGCGGCTCGCCAACAGACCTGGGTAACTATAGACCCATAAGTTTAACCAGCCTCATCTGTAAGGCAATGGAATGAATCATTACGGACCTTATAAATAAGGATATATGTGACCTCCAAACCCTGGATCCATCCCAGTTAAATTTTTTCAAGAGCAGGTCATGCCTGCTAAACCTGGTGAACTTCTTCAAGAACGTGACAAGAGACATAGATGAGGGCAAAGTCGTGTACACAGCCTATCTTGACTTGGAACCAAAAAAAGTCCCAAACGATAAAAAAACACAGTCCATGTAAGGCAAGATGACACAGCAATGAAAAACAGCAAAAAAATAGCGTATACTAATTTATTATCCGCTTTCGTAACAAACTTCATCAGAATAAATACATGTAACAAAAGCTTTCTCTTATATACTACAATGAAATCATGTGATTAATTAAACAATTAAATAATAAACTTTCCAAACCTAATTAAAAACAACTTAATTTTAAAAAACAACAGTGAACATCATTTAATTTAGCCCTTTATAATTAATAACTAGATGAAATGGGAATAAATTAAGCTTCCAGCTTTGTTTATATTTAGTCTACGCTGTTTTAAAAAACATTTAATGTTGATTGTCTCATTGAGACCTGGGGCTGTGTCAGATTTTAATTTTATTTGCCAATGTGTTTCCCTTTGCAGAAGATAATTTTTAAAGTCACCATCCCTCATATCCTTCTGACCTACTTCAAGTATGGAGAATAAAAATTTACTAAAGGATGGACAAATCAGTGAATGTTTAAACAGGGCGTTCTTTTCATCTTTAGATTTAATAGAATATAAATGTTCCCTAATTCGAATTTTAAGCTCCCTGGTAGTCATCCCTATGTAAAATGCAGTACATGTTAAACATAGGGCGATGTAAATGACTCCACTGGTATTACAGTTCACATAACCTGGGACCTCCAAGGTCCTACTAAAGGTGCTAACTGAAATGTAGGGTCCTGTGGAAATAAAACGACAAATGTTGCATTGATTACAAGTGTGCATACCCCTCTTGTGGGACCCTAAATTAGAAATCATGTTCTGTTGAATTTCCAAAATCCGTTTTAGGTTAAGACCATTTTTTTGAACAAAAATAGGCTTTTCCCCCAAGGCATGGAAAATATCCTTGTTGCCCTTGATAATACCCCAGTTTTTCCTAATAATGTTTTGGATATCCCGACAGTCTGAGCTCATTTCCAGGGCACAAATCAAATTGGCGTTCATCTTATTTTCAGTATCGTTCCTGGGTGAAAAATCCACTTCGTCATTTTTAAGATTTAACAATGGAAAATATTTGTTGTCCCTTTTGGACCAGATATCCACCATAGTGCTACCAAGGATGGATTGATCATATCCCCTTTTAATAAATAAGGAGGTAATAAAGGCAAATTCGTTGGTCAAGTCCGCATCCTTAGAGGTCATGCGGCTTGCTCGAATGACCCTCTGGGGATATTGTTAGTTATATATTTGGGGTGCCCACTTTTATAATGTAAATATCCATTGTTGAATGTCATTTTCCGATAGATGCAACTATGAAGTCTATTTTCGTCAAAATCCCATTTAAGTAAAATGTCCAAAAAGTTAACATTCAACCCTTCAGTACCCTTGGTAAATTTTAAATAATCCGAAAACAAATTAATATCTGTATAAAAATCATTGACGGTACTGATATCACCGTCAATTATAAAAAATAAATCATCCATAAATCTACAAAAAAACCGAATGTTGTATTTGTCAGCCAAGGTAGGAAAAAATTGTTTTTCCCAGCAAGACATAACCAAATTAGCAAATGCTGGTGCTGCTGAGGAACCCATGGCTACCCCTCTTTTTTGCCGGTAATAAGTTTTGCCAAAAAGGAAAAAGTTGTTTTCCAAGGTGACTTCCAATAACCTGCACAAAAGGGAAACCATGTCATTGGTGAAATTGGGACAACTGGAGGTTAAAAAATTCCGAATAGCTTCAACTCCCTCATAATGGGGAATACAGGTAAAAAGGGAAACAACATCAAGGGTAAACATAATCTGTGTACTAGGATTGAAACCACAGGTGTTGACAAAATGGTTTATTTTCTTAAGAAAATGCCAGGAGTCCCAAATAAAGGAAGGTTGTATAGAGACAACAGGTCCGAGAATTGCATCAAGAAACAAAGACACTCCTTCCGTAACTGAATGGGGAGCTGAGACTATAGGTCTAAATGGCGGGTTTAGAGTTGACTTGTGAACCTTAGGGATCCCAAAGAGTACCCCTATCCTAGGATGATCATTGGTACAAAATTCATATAGTTCGGAACTAATTTCCCCGTTCATGAGAGCGTCATATAGATAAGCTTGAACCAAACGGTAACGTCGTTTGATTTCAAAAAGTGGAATGATTTCATATTCCTCCCTGTTGTCTAAAAGATCTAACATACCCTTTACATAAGAATCCTTTTTCATAATGACTATGTTATTCCCCTTATCGCTTTTCATAAAGCGAAATTCACCAGTCATAGATTGTAAATTTCTTAAAGCCTGCCTTTCGTCCCTTGATAAGTTACTCGGTGAGCTAGAGTAGTTTCTCAACAGACTACCGACTTCCTGAATACATATTTCTTCAAACACTTTTAAAGTGTGGTGTAATTTAGGACAATAAGATGAAGGTTTAACAAAGGTACATTCAGTTAAGGGTAAATCATGCAGTAAATAATGTAAGTTCAACTTTCGAGAATATTTCTTAATGTCAACAACAGTTCTCACATAGTTGGCCCTGGTGTGGGGAACAAAATTTAGACCTAGTTTCAGAACATCCAGTTCCTCTTTACTAAAAACATGGTTGGTTAGATTTATAATACAAAAATGGTCATTAGTTGCTTCTAGGTCTCTTCCCCTGAAGACTGGGAGCTCAAAAAAGTTCAGCTCCTGGTGGAAACCGTTTTGGTTACGGCTTGGTTCCTCAATCTTGACTTGGCCAAGGTCTTCAACATTATCCCACATTCAGGCATCATTGATAAACTAATCCAGTTGCATATCAACCCCTATGTTGTCAGGTAGATTGCAAACTGGCTCACATATTGACAACACTCAGTCAAAGTGGAAGACTTTACCAGTGGACCTGCCAACAGTGGGGTCCCACAAGGGTCAGTGCTGGGCCCACTCTTGTTCGATATATATACTTCTCAGATGTCCAGGCCAAAACAGAGGGGCTGTGACTTACCAAGTTTGTGGACAATTGCAAATTAGGTGCTATCTTGGAATCCCCTAGCAATGTCAGTGTACTTCAAAAGGGGCTTACACAGACCAATGACAGGTGTCAAAGCCATGGTCTTAAACTAAATGCTAAAAAATGCATCATCATTCCCTTCGGTAAAAACAATGTCCCTGCTTATTATAAAATAAACAGTAATACCCTAAGTACCAATTCAGTAGTGAGATACCTGGGAACACAACATGACTGCGACCTCAACTTTGACCACCATGTGTTTACTGTGGTGAGGAAGGCATTCTATGTTGTTCACCTGATTAGCAAAGGCATCACCTCAAGGGCAAAAGAGGTTATTAACTCTCCTGTACTCGTCCCTCATAAGGCCTATTATTGAATATAATGCTCTCTTTGGTATGTACTGTACCTGACACCTGCAGCAACTTGAGAGACCTCAGAGATTTCTAATTAAGAAAATTCAGGGTCTCCAGCACATGTCTTATTCATACAGACTGAAGTTGCTGTCACTGTACTCCATACCATACAGACTACTTAGAGGCAATTTATGTCTGATTTTTCAGGGCTATCTCTGACCCAAATCTAATGGATATGCCACACATCTATAAGTCAAATGGGACTAAAGTCACCCATTCATGGGACCTCAGTCTAGCCTGCGACATAAACAGGACCTGCTGGAGAGACAGATACATCTCTCAGAGGTTGCCATTCCTTTGGAATAGGCTTCCAATCCATATTAAGCAGAGACCTCCATGACCCTGTTTAAGTTCGACCTGGACAAATGGATGAGAAGCCATAAATTGCTAGAATAACCTTGGGCATAGACGATATCTATCATCTAGTGTTATATTGGGATTTAATGGCTAGACTTGTAAAGACCCTCAAGTCAATAGCCTAGTAACATCCCATGAACACATGGACCTATATCTATAGCTATCTATATATAAATGTATATTATATATATATATATATATATATATATATATATATATATATATATATATATATATATATATATATATATTTATTGTAAGCAAATCTTGAATATTTTTAGGCAAGTTTCATAGTATTGACCAAAAAAATTCAAGACTGAAAAACAATGAAAAACTCCCAGCAGGGGTCACTGTTTAGTACATACAGTGTGTGTGTGTGTGTGTGTGTGTGTGTGTGTGTGTGTGTGTGTGTGTGTGTGTGTGTGTGTGTGTGTGTGTGTGTGTGTGTGTGTGTGTGTGTGTGTGTGTGTGTGTGTGTGCTCTCATACGTGTATGTGCAAAATGTTATACATTATATGTTATATGTTATGTATTCATATTTCTCTTGGCAACATGCACTAATACAAGGCAATGATAACTATTTATTTCATGACAGAGGGTGTTTTTCTATTTAAAAACATCTCATGTGCATCACCAGCCATTCCTCGCTATCGTGTGTATGTTGTCACCCACTCACAATAATGAACTGCACTTACCGAAATCCAATGACACCAAAACAACCCTTTCAAAAAATAAAACATCAAGTACTGCACACATAACAATTACACAGTCACAACTTCTCAGAGAAACCCCACAAAACAAATGTCCTCCCTAAATCATAGAAATAAAAATGAATTTGAAAAACTAGACTTGCATAAGTAATTTATATGTATAAATGAGGCCTAGAAATTGTAGTTTATTGGCCATTTGGGCAGTTTTTTCCATCTCTCTCAACTTTCTGGTTTTAAAGCCTGTGTTTGTGCTTGATCCCCACCTTTCCCGTAACTAGTCTAGTCCTAGTACTGATTTGCTGTATCCAGGACTGTTTGTAAGCTTCTGAGCCCCCCAAGTCTTTGTGTTGGAGTTCAGCCTTTTAGCTTATCAGTGGGAGTGGTAAGTACTACGTAGCCTGTCTACCACAAGAGGAGTGGTTCGTGGCGCAGAAATTGTAGTTTATTCATCATTCGGGAAGTTGTCCATCTCTTTCAACTTTCTGTTTTAAAAGACCAAATTTGCGCTTGTTTCCCATCTTTCCTGTAACTAACCTACTGGAAATCACTAGAAAGCCTTAAACTGATACAAGCCTTCTAGCTTAAAAGAGAGACTTTGGAGTGATTGAGTATCAGTTTTCTGTATTTTCTTGCTGTACTTAACTGTTTTCCATGTAAATGCTGATTTTTCCAGCACTTATTGTGATTGAAAAGCTTGCTTTTTCACATATTGTACTTATTTGACTACCTGCACTTTTAAAAAGTTGTTTTTTTGTTTAAATAAATTGTTTAACTGTTGTAGGCTACGCACTAAAGTGTGATAGCCTTTTCTGATCGCTTGTAGTCGTTTAAAGCTGTTTTAAGTGTACTTTTTACTGTTTTTGCCTTATCTTTTCAAAAAAAAAAAATTCTTGTTCCCCACCTTTCTAAGCTAGTATAGTCCAGTTTTCAGGCTAGTGCTGAATTCAGGGCTGTGTTACAAGATTCTGAGTTGCCCATACCTTACTTGGAAAGAGGGAAGTTTCTCTGTTCACCTGTGAGCGAGGGGAACTTTGAGCAGCCATCTGTCCCTGGAGGAGTGGTTCCAGCCCAGAAGTTAGTAGTTTAAAAACCGCATTTGCACGGTTTTGTGCACCGGGCAGCACCGGTTAGCTAGGGTTAAATTATTTCCGGCTCCACTAAGTCTCCTCTTCAGTTTTTCACTTGAAACTAGTCTAACTCTCAACCTAAGCACTCAAAAAGCATCCTACAGTCCAGCACTTGCTCAGACCTAATAGCAAGCACTAATGTACCCAGACACTTGACTGCCCAGCAGGGCAAGGCTCTTTATCCACCCCTCACCAACCAAGCAACTAAGCAGCTCACCCTACTATTCAGGAATGACCAAAAGGCAACTTCGGGTGTACTCTCAAGTCCAGCCGGTAAATCTGGGTATCCTGAGGCAATGTTACAACTGCCTCATGTACACAGACAGCCCTCTCCTCCTACCACAAAATGACCACAAAATGCTAACATATGCGAGAGATGCAATTATATAGCCAAACTGGAGGCTAAGGTCTCTCCACCCAAGACTGGAACAGACAGTCATGAGGAGAAGGTTAACACTTACACCACATCTCCAGCCTCACATAGACCTACTAAACCAGCACTGGCAAAAAATACACATAAATACATGAAATCATACTCGGAGGCTCTAAATAAAAACCTTCAAAAGCATCAGAGAGCTCCAAAGCAGACACCCACAAAACCTGCACCTCCCGTTACAAACCAGACAACACATAAAACACAAAATCAATGTGCTGCACAATCACAGCCCTTAAGCCGAAATAACATACCTAACACACTAGTAATAGGTGACTCAATAGTCAGGCACACTGACGCCCCACTCACTAGGCTGGACAAGGAGAAGGTTACTGTTAGCTGCCTATCAGGAGCCAGAATTCGCCACATAACACAAGCACTCAGGTCACTCCAGAACAAGTACAAATATGACTCTGTCATTGTTCATGTTGGTGTGAATGACCTGAGATGTACCTCTCTGGACTGCATGAAAAGAACCATGGAAGAGCTCTCTGATCATGTAGCCCAGGTGGGTATGACCCTGACCCTGAGTAGCATCCTGACATCACCAAGAATGATACCTCAGTATAAAGAAAAAATGATCAATTTCAACAATTGGCTAAGCTTCTGGTGTAATTCAAAGGGAAACCAGTGTCTGTCAGCCTGGGATGACATGCTTGACAAGCCGCATTGCTTCGCAAGAGATGGCTTGCACCTGTCACCCTTTGGCTTTCGAATACTGGACAAGGCTCTTGCTGCCCCCATAGTGCCTTTTTTTTAGGCAAGGCTCAAAATTCAAACCCACCACTGTAAACAGCACAAGTAAAAAAATGAGGGTTATGCTACTCAACACCAGGAGTTTAAATCTCAAAATGCATGCACTCGAAGCACTCATAAGTATGGAGAACATTGAAATCTGTGCAGTAACTGAAACCTGGTTCAAGGCTCCAGAGACCATTCCAGCACTACTGGGCTACAACTCATACCACACATTATGGCCACAGAACACGGACTGAAACACAAAAGGAGGGGGTGTATCCGTATTCATCAAGTATACTCACACCTCCAGGTTATTGGCGCAACATGATACCTCTGAGATCATCCATGTGCAACTAACATCGGGCAAATCTGCAATGCAAATTGTGGCCTGCTACAGATCACCCTCCATGACCCAGGACCACCACTCCACCTTTCTGGAGACACTGGAAAACATGAAAGTCCTACAGAACACCCTGATATTGGGCGATTTCAATTACCCTACCATTAACTGGGAAAACTACTTGAGTACAAACTTCCAGGCTCAGTGCTTCCTGGAATTTATCAACTCAAATGCCCTGGATCAGCTGGTAAACTCCCCTACCAGATGCCAGAACATTGGACCTGGTCATCACAAACATGGGCGACAGGTGTTCCGTACCAGAGGTCAACCTGTCACTGGTTAGATCAGACCATAAACTAATCACCCTGCATGTCCACACCCCACCACCACCCACAACCAAGGAAACCACAGTGAAAAACTTTTCTAAAGCAAACTTCACCTTACTTAAGGCAGAGGTGGTAAGTTTCACAGCCCCACACTAAAGGATAGCACTGTCCAAGATGCAAAATCCTTTACAATTGCATTCTATGAGCACCTACAAGGATGCATGGATTGTGCCATCCCTAGCAAGACCAAGATACACTTTCCTAAGAGAAGGAAACCAGTCTGGTGGACCCCTGCCATAAACAGGTAATACAACAGAAGGAGGAAACTTATTCAGAAAAAAAGCAAATCCCAAGAAGGAAAGACATCCCTGATCAGTATCAGTAAGAAACTAAGGTCCCTCATAAAATCATCCAAGGCTAACTTTGAAAGAAAAATAGCCAAGAATTTGAAAGATAACCACAAAGCCTTCTTTAGCTATGTCAAGAATCTAAGTGGCAACTCACAGATATGCACTGAACTAGTGCAAAATAGCACAAAATATACTGAACCTACTGATATTGCCAACATCCTGGCAGATAGATTCAGTGCAAACTTCACCTCCCTCTCACCTTCAAAAGGGCCCACAACAGTACCGGAAACGTGTAGTGTCCCGGAAATCACAGAAGCACAGGTGAAAACAGCCCTTTCAAAAGCCAAAAACACAGCATCAATGGGGCCAGATGGTGTCCCAGGCTGCGTCTTGGAAAAACTACAGAACAAACTAACCCCCCACCTAAACACGCTGTTCAACCTCAGCCTCTCCACAGGCTACGTGCCCATAGAATGGCACACAGCAGTGGTTATTCCACTCCACAAAGGAGGGGCCACAACTGACCCTGGTAACTATGGCCCCATAAGCTTGACTAGCCTGGTCTGCAATGGTCATCATGGAACTCATTAACAAAGACATTGGGAACCTCCAAACACTTGACCCGACCCAGTTCAGCTGTGTTAAGGGCAGATCATGCCTACTAAACCTGGTTGACTTCTTCGAGACGGTCACCAAGGCCATAGATGAGGGAAAGGTGGTTTACACAGCCTACCTTGATCTCGGCAAGGCATTTTACACCATTCCTCACTCGGGTATTATAGAAAAACTCACCAGCCTGAACATAAACCCCTATGTCACAGGATGGGTTGCCAACGGGCTTACAGACAGAACTCACACGGTAAGAAGGGCTCCAGGTCTGACTCTAAACCAGTCACAAGTGGTGTCCCAAAAGGCTCGGTTCTGGGACCCTTACTGTTCGGCATATATTTATGAGAAGTACAGGCAAACATAGGAGGACTATGGCTAACCAAGTTCGCCGATGACTGCAAACTGGGAGCCATAATTGACTCTCCGGCTGACACGGACATCCTTCAAAAAGGCCTTACTGAGACAGACACCTAGTGTCAAAGTCATGGCCTCAAGCAAAATGCCAAAAAATGCATATACATCCAGTTTGGGAAGAACAAAACACCCATGAATTACCACATAGGCGGCAGCCCCCTTAACATAGAAGAGGTAATAAGAGATCTGGGGACTCAGGTAGATAGTAATCTCTCCTTTGACAACCATATTGCCAAAGTAGTTAGGAAATCCTTCTGTGTGGCCCATCTAATTACTAAGGGGTTTGCATCTAGAAATAAAGAGGTTATAGTGTCCCTCTACTCGTCACTCATCAGACCCATCATAGAGTACAATGCCCCATTTGGGATGTACCTCACAAGACACTTCCAACAGCTGGAAAGACCACAAAAGCACCTCAGCAATAGGATCACTGGCCTCAAACATATGTCCTATGCAACCCGACTGAAAAAACTCCGGCTGTACTCAGTGGCATATCGCTTACTCAGAGGTGATCTCTGCCTGACTTACAAAGCCATGTCCAACTCAGAATTGATGGACATGCTCCACCTAAAGAAATTCAAGTCACTGCGAGCCACGTGCTCTAGTGAGCTAAACCTCACCACAACAATAAATAGAACATGCTGGAGGGATAGATTCCTGTCACAGAGCCTCCCCATGCTTTGGAACAAAATTCCTAACTACATTAGGCAGAGCCCCTCACTAACACTCTTCAAGAGAAGCCTTTGTTGAGTGGATGGGTAACAGAAAATACACCCCTGGGATCACTTCATTGACTTTGCTTGACAGAGGCTCAGTTAATTAATCAGTAGGGTGGCGAAAGCCGGCACACTCTGACTAGGCTTAAAAATGCCCTCAGGTGGATAGCCTAGTACCTACCTATGAACCTATGAACCTAAATGCAGAGTCAAAAAGAAGAGAAAACTGTTGCTTGCTTTTCACTTTTGCTGGTGCCTGGCTCTACACAAAAACACTCTGCATGTTGTAACATGCATAGCTGGAGCGGTGTAGTTTTGACACTGTGGGATTAAGTTAGGGGTACAATGGCTGACTTGCCTGACTGCATTGGCTGTAGGTGAAAGGACAAAGGTCTTCTGCTTGCTGCAGGTGAAACATTCAGGTCAGTATAGGCTGTAATCCAAGAACAACAAACCAGGGGTTTGTTGTGAAGAATGAAGATAGGAAGCATGTATATCGACAAAACCGTCCATAAAAGTCAGGCATTCACTCACTATGAAGTAGTGAAGTAAAGGAATATTATATCAATGACAATCTATACAGTTAATACTCAGAACTGATTGATTGATTGCTGTATCGTGTGAGAGACAGCTTTTAAAAATCTGCTTTGTCAAGTTGCCCAGGACTGAGGAAAAACTTTCCAAATTGGATCTCTCCATTTCACTCCATCTCCCTCCAAGCTGTGGAAACATGCTTATAGTACATTTGTAGGAATGTGTTATCTAGAAGGTAATGCCTGTTTCATTTAACACTTGCTGATGGCCTATCAACCTGTCTGTATTGGGGATGTATTTGCTAACAGTTCTCTTTTATAATACTGCTTCAGCATTTGTGCAAATATTATTTGAGTGTCGACACCTAGCTACACATTTATACTTATCACTTGCATATACACTCATATTTAGAACTTCAAATTAAGCACTGTGTACTTCTCAAAATAATGTGGCACTGTTTTAGTGGAGCTCAGAAAACATTATTCAGATGATGTATTTTTTCTGCTTAATTTTGCCTTATACGTCTGTAGCAGCTTTAAGGTTTTATCAGTGAGTATTTAGACTATGCGTGTATCAATGGCAATGTGGCATGTGTATTTGTACCTCTCAACTAATGTGATTAAAGACAGTAGTAGAATTCTTGCCTTCACAATCTATTTTGCCCCTCCTGGAATTACGGGTTTTCTTGAAAAAAGTAATACCAGTTTTAGGACACATACATTACAAAATAATTCCGGCCCCAAAACCCGGACCACACCACAAAAGGAGGGGGTGTATCCATATTCATAAAGGATACCCACACCTCCAGGTTGGTGGCAACGCACGTAAGCTCGAAACCATCCAGGTGCAACTAACCATAGGCAAAACTGCTCTACAAATTGTAGCATGCTACAGGCCACCCTCTCAAACTCAGGAAACCCACACAGCCTTCCTGAAGACACTGGAGGGTATAAATGTATCTCCAAACACCATCATATTGGGTGACTTCAACTACCAATATAGACTGGGAACATTACTCAAGCCCTAACTTTCTAGCCCAACGGTTCCTGGAGTTCATAAATTCAAATGCCAAGGAACAGCTAGTCACTGTTCCCACGAGAGGAGAAAATATACTAGATCTCATTGTCAAAAACATGGGGACAAAATGCTCCACACCGAAGTATATCCCTCATTGGTGAGATCTGATCATAAACTAATCTCACTGGAAATCCACATCCCCCCACCCCAAACAAAAAGACCATAGTGAAGAACTTCTCTAAAGCAAACTTCACACTACTCAAGACTGGTGTGGTATCCTTCAAGGCCCCTGAGCCAGAGGAAACCACAACCCAAGCTAAGCCCTTACAAATGCCTTCTATGAACACCTCCAGGACTGCATGGATCAGGCAATCCCAAATAAAACCAAGACTCTTTCCACAAAGGGCAAACGTCCAGTCTGGTGGACCCCAGCCATTAACAAACTTTACAATAAGAGGAGAAAGCTATTACATGATAGAACAAAATCCATAAAAGGAAGTCACCCCTGATCATTATTAGTAAAAAATACGAGCACTCATAAAATCAACTAAGGCCAATTTTGAGAGAAAATTGCCATGGATTCAAAGGACAATCATAAGGCCTTTTTCAGCTATGTTAGGAACCTGAGTGGAAACTCCCAGATATGCTCAGAATTAGTCCAAAATGATACAAAAATCACTGAACCCACAGACATTGCCAACATATTGGCAGACAGGTTCAGTGCAAACTTCACCCCCCTCCCCTAAACGAGAGATAACTATCCCAGCCGAGTGTAGCCTCCCGGACATCTCAAATGCGCAGGTGAAAGCTGCTCTCTCTAAAGCTAAAAACACAGCATCAATGGGACCGGATGGTGTCCCCGGCTGTGTGCTACATGAGCTAAATGAGGAATTAAACCCGCACATAAGGCAGCTGTTTAATCTCAGCCTTACCACAGGATGCAACTGTGGTCCCACTCAACAAGTCTAGTCTGCAAAGCTATGGAGAGGATCATAATGGAGCTCATAAACAAAGATATAGGGACTTGCAGACATTGGACCCGACCCAGTTTGGCTTTGTCAAGGGAAGATCATGCCTTTTAACTTGGAAGCTCGACTTCTTAAACAGTCACCAAGGCCATTGATGAGGAAAGGCAGTCCATACAGCCTACCTTGACCTTGCATGACACAATACCCCACTGGTATTGTAGAAAACTTACCAGCTTAAATGTAAACCCATATGTCACAAGATGGACAGAACCCACAGGGTTAGAGTTGCTGGCTGTGTCAGACTCCAAGCCGGTCACAAGTGGTGTCCCACAGGGCTATTGTTTGGCATCTACTTCTCAGAAGTACAGGCCAACATGGGAGGACTTTGACAAAGTTTGCAGACGACTGCAAACTGGGCTCCATAGTGGAAAGTGCATCGACACGGATATCCTTCAGAAGGGACTCACGGAAACAGATAGCTGGTGCCAGAGCCATGGCCTGAAGTTAAACACCAAAAATGTATAGTCATAAAACAAGGTAACCCCAAGCTACCATATAGGTGGCAATCCACTAAGCACAGAAGAGGTTATCAGGGACCTGGGGACCCAGGTTGACAGTGGCCTTTCTTTGACACTCACATTGCTAAAGTGGTTAGAAAGACCTTCTACATTGCCCACCTGATCATGAAGGATTCACATCCAGATCTAGTGAGGTCATTGTTCCCTGTACTCTTCACTTATCAGACCAATGATGTACAATGCCCCATTCGGGATGTATCTCACCCGACATCTGCAGCAATTGGAGAGACCCCAAAAGTTCCTCACCAAAAGGATAAAGGGACTCCAAAATCTGTCATATGCTGCCAGATTGAAGAAACTCCAGCTCTATTCAGTCGCATACCGCCTGCTCAGAGGTGACATGTGCCTGACATACAAGGCCATGTCCAACCCGGAATTAATGGACATGCTCCACCTCAAAAATCCAAATCCACCAAAACCACTAGAGCAAGCGACTTAAACCTTAGCACGGATATAAATAGGACGTGCTGGAGGGATAGATTTATCACTCAGAGACTCCTATGCTGTGGAATAAAATCCGGCCCATGTGAGGCAGAGCACCTCGCTGACTCTGTTCAAGAGAAGAGAAATCTAGACCTGTGGATGGGAGGAGAGGTAGGTTTACCTGGAATCATATCTGTGTCACTGCTGGACAGAGGCACAACAAACTAATGGGCACAGTATTTTTTCATATAAGGGGAGCCACAAAATTTGGGCTAGGCTTATAAATGCCTTAGGGCAGATAGCCTAGTATAAACTTATGAACCTATGAACCTAACCTACATACAGTCTATAGATGGCCTTGTATCTACAGCTCATATTATATATTCCACTCAATCCCTCCTGTTCCTTCTGGTATAACTTCTTTACAGAATCTGGCATATTTATGTATGACTGCGTGTCAGTTGTTTATTTTGCATGTACTTAGTGTATCATCATCAGCCTCATTTTTCCTATTTTTTCTACATGGGGTCGGGGTATTGTGTTAACCGTCGCCAACTCTCTCGATTCAGTGCCACACTCCTGCCTTCTTCAACACTCATGCCTAACTGTCGCAGATCTTCTTTCACACAATCCATCCAACTCTTTGCTGGATGTCCTCACTTCCTCTTACCTTCTTCATGTCTGTCCCAAATCTTCCTCACCAGATTGTCTTCTGTTTATCTGCACGTGTCCGAACCACCATAATCTCTTTTGTTTGATCTTTTCTGTATTTAGTGTATGCATTTTGTTAGTACGCTTTTTCAACATTCCGCTTTAAGAAACTCTAAAGATATTTTTTGTGTATAGTAAGTGAATAAGTCTGTTGCCATCAATCACATCACAGTAATGTAGTAATTTTTTTAATTCAATAATTAGGTTCTTAGGTACTTCCTAGGATATTTATTTATCTATGAGTATTGTTAGAAGCCCTGAAATCTTTAGTCCTTATATTTTAACCATAAATACCTCAGACAGGAGCATAACATTTACATGTTGCCCCTATCCATGAGGGACAAGGGTACTAAACCAGGGGTGAATTAATGATTACCCATCCATTTGTCCAGATTACATTGGAATAATGAAAGAGAAGTAATTTGCTTTATTTGTTGAGGGAGATGATTCCATAGAAGGGCTATTCTCTGTGATACATATTTATCCCTCCAGGATGTTTTCTCAGTCCTTACCAATAATCTGCACACGGCAACTAACCTCGCTACCATAATACAATATGCAGATGACTTCACTGTCATCTGTGCTGCACTCACCTTATCACATCTACAAGAAACAACCCAAAGATCTTTCTCTGCCATTGAATCTTTCCTAAAGAAATATCAACCCATCCTAAACTGAAACAAAATCAAGTTAATTATTTCCCCAACAACCATCACAAAACAAACTGCTGCAACCAGGACTTCAAAATCATCTCATCCAATCCAACAATAATTGAACCCATGAAAGAAATCAAGCTACTAGGTATCATTATTGATGATAAGTTAAAATTTGACAAGCACATATCACAAACAATCAAAAAGACTCACATTAAACTATGTTCTCTTTATAGGTTAAAAACATATCTAACCAACACTACCAGAAAGCAATTGCACGAACCCACCTACCAAACCTCCCAACATCTTAGAGTAAGAAATCTGGACAAAGCCATAAATAAAAATCGAACAAAGGCCCAAAAATAGGGACAATCTTTAAATATTGCTCTTACAAACTTAGAAAGTTAATAGAATAACAGGTTTTACATTAGAATGGATTTGCTGAATGCTATGAAGTCTGAAACTCAAATATCTGTCATTATTTTTTACCTTTAATCTTGAATACTTAGGTGGTCATTTGTCAGAAAACTACATTTTTTGAAAAACAGACCAAAAATCTGAGGCAAACGTCAGGACATTCTGCAAAAATCTGTACAGATGAGAGGTATGCCACCTACTATCTACTGTAGTCTATGCCTCCCAATACTGAAAAATCTTAAGCAGACTGGCCTATACAAACTTAAAACACGCTATCGCAAGATAGCCAGATTTGCTGCCAACCTACCCCACAGAACACATCACTGTCATGCTCTTAAACAATTCAGATGGCTAGAACTTCCTAACCTCTTAACTTTAAACCAATTTACCTTAACCAGCTCCATAGTATACCTACCAGACAAATGTCCAGCCCTACACAACCTCGTTCAAATACACCTCAACAGCAGGACCCTGAGATCCTCTGATAAACTACCATTAAAAGTCCCAAAGTCCAATAACAGCCTCAGAGAATAACTATACTCTAATAATGTCTCCAAAGTATGGAAGTCTATCCCCCAGAACATAGTAAACACGCCCAACCCAGTACAATTCAAACCCTACTAAAGATCCACTTAAAAGACAATCAGTTATGCTCTTGTTCCTCACCAGGCTGAACTTTTTGTCAGCCAACCTTCTTTTCCCAAACTTTATCACTCTAATTTCTTCTTAAACCTCTTATGTACTTGCAACTTTTGACTAAGTAACTGTACATTTTGTCTCAACCTTCTCATCTCCTATCCTTTCCCCTCAATCGTATATACTCCATCCTACATCTCTGACGTACATATAACTCTCAACTTGTTAATTGTAAGTTTTCTTAGAAGTATTTTACAAGCATTAGATAATTGTTATGCTGTTGTATATACTGCTTAATTTTTGCTCTGTACTTCTGTTTCTGACCTGTTCAATTTTTGTAATGTGTTGTTTTGTGATGTCATGAATGTTTTATGTGGAGCTTTTCTCCACAGGCCTCTAGCCCAGTTGGACTTCCCCAGTAAACAAATGTTGAATAAATAAATGTTCTGTTTATGTTGCAAATGAGATTTAGATCCCTTGATCAGATATCTATATTGACATTGGACTTGTAAATGTGCAATAGGTCTGACTGGATAGCGTCTGTTGTAACTCAGTACATGAGGAAGAGATCATCCCTCATTAGGCTGCATGACACCAAAAAGAGGAGTGGTTTGCACTTTTTTATTATTTAAGCCCTTGATTTTCTTAGTAAGAAAGTAATATGGGTGTTGTGTCAAATGTTCAAACAGCTATATACTAAAGGGAGGTTACACTCAATGCTTGGCCTAATGATTGTAGAATACAGTTGACTGATTACATCTCTGGAGCAGGACATCATATCCTTAGTAATAATATCCTTGGTAATAATATCCTTGATAATAATATCCTTACTATAATGAAAAAAAAAACACTTTCTTACAGTGGTGGACAAATGGTTATTGAAGGACAGTATGCTGTCTACATTGGTCCCCAGCTCTGTAATTATGCAATAGTCACACGGGACGTCTTCCTTGCTGAAGGAAATGACTGTACATTTCTTGGCATTCAGTTTGAGTCCATGGTTTTCACATCAGCTATTGGTTTGCGAAACCCCCTGTTGGAGGATCTTGCTGTCCTCTAGGAAGATTGTAATAGCACCAGTTTATAGTCATGTGCAAACTTTGTCAGCCATAAACCCATAACAGTAACATTGGCCTCCAAGAGGTAAATATCAAACAGGAGTGACTCAAGGACTGATCACTCGGGTACACCACTAGTGACAGGTCTTTTGGGGGAAGTGTAGCAGCTAATCTTGATTTTTCTGGATTGTATTTGTGACCCAATTTGCTATTGATTTACATAGTGATTGACATTTGGCTGGGATAGTTTATCTATGATACCTGAATATGGAATGATTTCAAACACCTTTGTGAGATGTAGATATTCAATGTGTACTGACTTGACTTCATCCACTACTTCAGTAAAGTTCTCAATGAAGTCAACCAGATTAACTAGTTAGGTTCTGCCCCTGACAAATTGGAACTGCCTTGGAGCAAGAATGTGCAAGTTGCCTACATCCTTATTTATTAAATATACCATGATCCTTTTCACAGACTTACAGAAAGGCTGCTCAGAGTTATGGGTAATTAATTTGACCAATCTGTCTGACACCTGGAAACTGTACCTGCATAATCCTCAAAACAGATGCATGAGCATCGGTTCACTATAACTATGCCTTTCTCACTCCAAATTCACTAATACCTCCATATCTTACCAGGCAGTAATGTACTAACATCAAAAAGAAGCTCTGCCTTTAATGATGTCAGACTGCTTTTGTATGTTCTTCTCCCTCTTATTCGGTAGTTACTGCTATTTATTAACTTTCTCGTGTCCTTCCATGACATTCTCATCTTTCCAATAATAATCACCTCTCTCTCCATGTCCTTAATTTTCCCGCCTTCTCATTACCCCTTCTCCTGTCATTCTATTCCTCCGTCTATTTTGACAGCAGAAAACGTTTTTTCAGCTCCATACAATATTAGAAATTGTCAATATTTTGAATAACTATGCATTAGTTTGTTTGACTTAGGTTATCCAATTCTGCAGTATGTCTTGCTACTTGCAGTAGATATTGTAGTCTTAATATTTCTGTAAATGTATTTCATTCTGTGTTTTTATCTGCTGTGGGGATGTTTTCCCATTGTATATAATTACTTATCAGCTACTGTAAAATGTTTTGTGTGTGTTTTTTTAACCTTTCTCTCCATCTCATTGTAAAATATTTAATCTGTTGCTGAGCTTTCTACCCTTGTATATACCTACTCAACTACTGTTTAAATGTTTGAGTCTGTTGTGTTGCATTTCATCCTCACCCTCTACCGAAAATGAGCAAATAGCTTAATCAGACTTTCCTGGTTAGCAAAGGACAAACAAACAAACAAATAAATAAATAAATAAAATATAAATACATTTCCCAACTGGTTGACTCCCCACCTTTATGTAAGAGGATGACAACACCCCTCCTTTATGCAAGCGAATGGCAGTAGCTGTCTTCCATTTGTCAAGCACAAACTCTGTTTGGAGGCTGACACTGAATAGTTTCTGTAGGGGGTCTGACAGGTCCCACTTCAGGCTGACCAGTAAGCAACCCAGTATGTTATTTGGCCTCACCGAAGCAGTATTCTTTGCCTGGATAGTGTCTTGAGGACTTGTTCATGACATATTTGTGGAGGGGTTGCAGATGTGGGTATGAAAGCTAGGAATGTAGGAGGGAAGGGGTGAAGTTAAAGCTGCATGTATTCACTAGCAGATTGGCTGTGTCCTCTGTGCTTGGGTATGTCATATCATTTACTGTTAACGCTGGACTGGCTATGTCCTCTGGGCTTGGGTATGTCATATCAACGCTGGATTGGATGTGTCCTCTGTGCTTGGGTATGTCATATCATTTACTGTTAACTCTGGATTAGCTGTGTCCTCTGGGCTTGGGTATGTCCTATCATTTACTGTTAATGCTGGATTGGCTGTGTCCTCTGGGCTTGGGTATGTCATATCAACGCTGGATTGGCTGTGTCCTCTGTGCTTGGGTATGTCATATCATTTACTGTTAACTCTGGATTAGCTGTGTCCTCTGGGCTTGGGTATGTCCTATAATTTACTGTTAATGCTGGATTGGCTGTGTCCTCTGTGCTTGGGTATGTCATATCATTTACTGTTAACGCTGGACTGGCTGTGTCCTCTGGGCTTGGGTATGTCCTATCATTTACTGTTAATGCTAGATTAGCTGTGTCGTCTGGGCTTGGGTATGTCATATCATTTACTGTTAATGCTTGATTGGCTGTGTCCTCTGGGCTTGGGTATGTCCAATCATTTACTGTTAACGCTGGATTAGCTGTGTCCTTTGTGCTTGGGTATGTCATATCATTTACTGTTAATGCTGGATTGGCTGTGTCCTCTGGGCTTGGGTATGTCCTATCATTTACTGTTAATGCTGGATTGGCTGTGTCCTCTGTGCTTGGGTATGTCATATAATTTACTGTTAACGCTGGATTGGGTATGTCATATCATTTACTGTTAACGTTGGATTGTCTGTGTCCTCTGGGCTTGGGTATGTCATATCATTTACTGTTAACGCTGGACTGGCTGTGTCCTTTAGGCTTGGGTATGTCATATCAACACTGGATTGGCTGTGTCCTCTGGGTTTGGGCATGTCATATCATTTACTGTTAACCCTGCAGTGCTGAGCATTGTTTCTAAGGTTTTTAACATATTTAAGGAAGGCTTTCTGGTTGTCCTTTGGCTGAGTGGCAGTTTTTACCTCATATCTGGCTTTGGCTAATTTGGTCAGGATCCAGAGAGTTCCATGATAAGCTTAGTTAGAACTTTTTCTGCATCTTGAGAATTACATTAATTTTATGTACAACAAGTTTTACAGCCTGATTATATTGGGGATACACTACTGGGGTTTATGTTTCAATTTGTCATTCTGTTTACATCGGAGGAGACTAGATGCATCTATGCAGCTATTCACATGTGCGAACATTTGGCAGAAAAAGATTCCTCATAAGTAAATGGTTTTTCAAGTTGGAATCACTTGTTGAATTTATGCAGGTCATTACTCAATTTCAGTAGATTAGCCTTGACATAATCTCTCAATACCCAGGTATTGGAGTATTTTTTTCTTAAGGTAAACATGACCAATTATTGTTCCAATTTGACCAGGTAGGGAGTTAAAATTGTTAGGATGCAAAAATGTCACATATTAGTGAGGAAAATTATTTTAGGATTTTATCCCCCAAATGGGGTGCAGATTAATTTGTCAGGACAATTTGCACTGATGAAGTCTAGAAATCTCTGAGCATGCATGTTGGAAAATGTATACGGTTCACATCTAATGAAGAGGTAGTTGACATCTGCTGCATTGGTAGTAGAACTCATTTGAGTTAGGTAGGATTTATTAGGTGAGAGAGGACGTAGAGGGGTCCTATAGTTAACCATGATGTGATAAGGGGTCCTGTTAGTAGTAAGGTGGACATGGAGGAGTTCCAGATTGTTATCTTGTCTAACTAATTTGGAAGTGAAGAGCTTCTCTACAAATATGGAGACACCACCTGTAGTGCTTTAATCTATTGCGCTGGTCCTGAACATGTGGTAGGCACTGAAACCCTACAGTGATAGTGGCTTTCAATTTTCTTGAGCCTGGTCTTTGTCATGATGCATATATCTGTTTTTATCAGAGTAAGGAGTGTTTCAGGGAATGCTGTTATTTGTTTTGGCTACTTGAATTGAGCAGCAATGCCATTATGTTATCCAGATTCTGTTTTAATAAGTTCAAAGTTTTTGTGGACTGCCATTGCCTTAAAAAGGCACTTTGAGGGTAGCCAAACATTTGCCAACGTTCAAAAGCCTTGCGGGATAGGCATATGTTATCCATAGTAATGCAGTTACAACTGTATACCAAGCTCCACGCAGGCTGCTATATATTGCACCTCAATGAATAACAACAGAAGGTAAGTCAATTATTGAATTCACTAATCTTTTGTTTGCATGGATGCATTATTCTTGTTGATGGTAAAATGCTGCTCAATGCTAGGCTCATACCTTGCTCAGACAGATATTCTCAGAACTTCATCATGTTCCTCTTCAAGATGGTCTACATGTAGTTTAACGTTCACAGGTAATTTGTAGGCATGCAGTCCAGGACATTAAGGAGCCTAGCTGAAATTCCCAGTTACTCCAAAGCACTGTCTGCTTAAGTGAGTTGCTCAAGGGCATGTAGCAAGCAAAGGACAACTGAAGAAATCAAACCGTGCAGCACTAGACGTAGCTTCATAGCTAATGGTATTCATCCTCTGTGCCAACTACAAGACAAGGGAGTGAGGCTTTTCTCCTTGGGCCTCTTCTAAAAAGAGGTCTTTCTAGGCCCAGATGACCTTTTCCAGTAAACAGATGCAGATAAATGAATAAATAATCTAAAGACATTTGATTCAGTAATATTTACTCTTTCTGAGTCTCTGGTATAGTTTTTAGGATATCATTATGATTTTTACATTATGTTTGAGTGTAGTACCTTCTGACCATTTGTGCTTCTGTGGGCAGGGTTTTCCATGACTGACATTGGTTAGTTGGGCTGTGGGGTAGATTTATACATTGGTGGCACAAGTAGTACCATGGTGATAGAGCTGCTGTTACCTGTCAGGCCACTGTTAGAGATGGCTTCACACAGCGATAGAGGGGCTGTTACCTGTCATACCACTGAAACAGATGACTTTACATGGCAAAAAAGCTGCTGTTACCTTTCAGACCACTGTTACAGATGACTTCACATGGCAATAGAGCTGCTGTTACCTTTCAGGCCACTGTTACAGATGGCTTCACATGCCAATAGAGCTGCTGTTACCTGTCAGGCCACTGTTAGAGATGGCTTCACATGGCAATAGGGCTGCTGTTAACTGTCAGACCACTGTTACAGATGGCTTCACATGGTGATAGAGCTGCTGTTAACTGTCAGACCACTGTTACAGATGGCTTCACACAGTGATAGAGCTGCTGTTACCTATCAGGCCACTGTTACAGGTGACTTCACATGGCAATAGGGCTGCTGTTAACTGTCAGACCACTGTTACAGATAGCTTCACATGGCAATAGAGCTGCTGTTACCTGTCAATCCACTGTTATAGATTGCTTCACACAGTGATAGAGCTGCTGTTACTTGTCAGGCCACTATTACAGATGGCTTCACATGGCAATAGAGCTGATGTTACCTGTCAGGCCACTGTTAGAGATGGCTTCACACTGCGATAGAGCTGCTACTACCTGTCAGGCCAATGTTACAGATGACTTCACATGGCAATAGAGCTGCTGTTACCTGCCAGACCACTGTTACAGATGGCTTCACATGGAGACAGAGCTGCTGTTACCTGTCAGGCTACTGTTAGAGATGGCTTCACACAGCAACAGAGCTGCTGTTACCTGTCAGACCAGTGGTACAGATGGCTTCACATGGCGATAGAGCTGCTGTTACCTGTCAGGCCACTGTTACAGATGGCTTCACATGGCAATAGAGCTGCTGTTACCTGTCAGGCCACTGTTACAGATGGCTTCACATGGCAATAGAGCTGCTGTTACCTGTCAGACCACTGTTACAGTTGGCTTCACATGGTGATAGAGCTGCAGTTACCTGTCAGACCACTGTTACAGATGACTGCAAACTGGGTGCCATAATCGACTCTCCAGCCGACACAAGCATCCTCCAAAAGAGCCTCATAGAAACAGACAACTGGTGCCAGAGCCATGGCCTCAAGCTAAACGCCAAAAAGTGTATAGTCATCCCCTTTGGCAAAAACAAAGTGCCCACAAATTACCACATAGGTGGTAATCCATTAAGTACAGAAGAAGTAATTAGGGACCTGGGGACCCAAGTTGATAGCAGTCTCTCATTTGACAACCACGTGGCCAAAGTGGTTAGAAAAACATTTTATATAGCCCACCTAATCATGAAGGGATTCACATCTAGATCAGGGGAGGTCATCGTGCCTCTTTACTTATCCCTCATCAGGCCCATAATTGAGTACAATGCCCCTTTTGGGATGTACCTTACCAGACACCTGCAGCAACTGGAAAGACCCCAAAAGTACCTCACCAAGAGGATCAAAGGGCAAAAACAGATGCCATATGCTGCCCGGTTAAAGAAACTCCAGCTCTATTCAGTGGCATACCGCCTGTTCAGGGGCGATCTGTGCCTGACATATAAAGCCATGTCCAACTTGGAATTAATGGACATGCTGCACATCAGAAAATCCAAATCCCATCGAGCTACGCGCTCGAGAGACTTGAACCTCAGCACTGAAATAAATAGGACATGCTGGAGGGACAGATTCATAACCCAGAGGCTCCCTTCACTCTGGAATAAAATCCCAGTCCAGGTTAGGCAGAGTCCCTCATTGACTCTCTTGAAGAGGAATCTTGATGAGTGGATGGGAGATCGTATGTTTAACCCGGGTATCACTTCTGTGTCACTGTTAGACAGAGGCGCAGTATACTAACCTCAAAAAAGGGCATAGCAAAATTAATTTAAAATGGGTGGTGAAAGCCAAACATATTCTGGCTAGGCTTATAAGTGCCCTAGGGCAGATAGCCTAGTATGAACCTATGAACCTATGAACCTATGAACTACACATGGGAATAGAGCTGCTGTTACCTGTTAGACCACTGTTACAGGTGGCTTCACATGGCGATAGAGCTGCTGTTACCTGTCACGCCATTGTTACAGATTGCTTCACATGGCAATAGAGCTGCTGTTACCTGTCAGACCACTGTTACAGATGGCTTCACATGGCAATAGAGCTGCTGTTATCTATCGGGCCACTGTTACAAATGGCTTCACATGGTGATAGAGCTGCTGTTACCTGTCAGGCTACTGTTGCAGATGGCTTCACATGGCGATAGAGCTACTGTTACCTGTCAGGCTACTGTTACAGATGGCTTCACATGGCAATAGAGCTGCTGTTACCTGTCGGGCCACTGTTAGAGATGGCTTCACATGACAATAGAGCTGTTGGTACCTGTTGGGCCACTATTAGAGATGGCTTCGCACAGCGATAGAGCTGCTGTTACCTGTCAGGCCACTGTTACAGATGGCTTCACATAGCACTAGAACTGCTGTTACCTGTCAGACCACTGTTACAGATGGCTTCACACAGCGATAGAGCTGCTGTTAACTGTCAGGCCAGTGTTACAGATGGCTTCACACAGCGATAGAGCTGCTGTTACCTGTCAGGCCACTGTTACAGATGGCTTCACATGGCAATAGATCTGCTGTTACCTGTCAGAACACTGTTACAGATGGCTTCACACAGTGATAGAGCTGCTGTTACTTGTCAGGCCACTGTTACATATGGCTTCACATGGCAATAGAACTGCTGTTGCCTGTCAGACCACTGTTACAGATGGCTTCACATAGCAATAGAACTGCTGTTACCTGTCAGACCACTGTTACAGATGGTTTCACATAGCAATAGAACTGCTGTTACCTGTCAGGCCAGTGTTACAGATGGCTTCACACAGCGATAGAGCTGCTGTTACCTGTCAGGCCACTGTTACAGATGGCTTCACATGGCAATAGATCTGCTGTTACCTGTCAGACCACTGTTACAGATGGCTTCACACAGTGATAGATCTGCTGTTACCTGTCAGGTCACTGTTACAGATGGCTTCATATATAAATAGAGCTGTTGTTACCTGTCAGGCAACTGTTACAGATGACTTCACATGGGAATATATCTGCTGTTACCTGTCAGACCACTGTTACAGATGGCTTCACATGGCAATAGAGCTGCTGTTACCTGTCAGGTCACTGCTAGAGATGGCGTCACATGGCGATAGAGCTGCTGCTACCTGTCAGGCCAATGTTACAGATGGCTTCACATGGTGATAGAGCTACTGTTACCTGTCAGGCTACTGTCACAGATGGCTTCACATGGCAATAGAGCTGCTGTTACCTGTCAGGCTACTGTTACACATTGCTTCACACAGCGATAGAGCTGCTGTTATCTGTCAGGCCACTGTTACAGATGGCTTCACATGGCAATAGATCTGCTGTTACCTGTCAGACCACTGTTACAGATGGCTTCACACAGTGATAGAGCTGCTGTTACCTGTCAGGCCACTGTTACAGATGGCTTCACATGGCAATAGATCTGCTGTTACCTGTCAGAGCACTGTTACAGATGACTTCACACAGCAATAGAGCTGCTGTTACCTGTCAGGCCACTGTTACAGATGGCTTCACATGGCAATAGATCTGCTGTTACCTGTCAGACCACTGTTACAGATGGCTTCACACAGCGATAGATCTGCTGTTACCTGTCAGACCAGTGTTACAGATGGCTTCACACAGTGATAGATCTGCTGTTACCTGTCAGGCCACTGTTAGAGATGGCTTCATACAGCGATAGAGCTGCTGTTACCTGTCAGGCCACTGTTACAGATGGCTTCACATGGCAATAGAGCTGCTGTTACCTGTCAGACCACTGTTACAGATGGCTTCACATGGCAATAGAGCTGCTGTTACCTGTCAGGCCACTGTTAGAGATGGCTTCACATGGCGATAGAGCTACTGTTACCTGTCAGGCCACTGTTACAAATGGCTTTACATGGTGATAGAGCTGCTGTTACCTGTCAGGCCACTGTTACAGATGACTTCACATGGTGATAGAGCTACTGTTACCTGTTGGGCCACTGTTAGTGATGGCTTTACATGGCAATAGAGCTGCTGTTACCTGTCGAACCACTGTTAGAGATGGCTTCACACAGCAGTAGTGCTGCTGTTACCTGTCAGGCCACTGTTACAGATGAAACAATATCAATAGCCATTCTTTAAAGTGGTACTAAAATACAGCAAGACTCTGATAAAAGAATTCTACAGCTTTGTAGCAGAGTACTAAATCTCCAGTAACATAGATAGACAAAAAATAAAAAGAAAAAGGACTGGCATATTGACTAACTTCATTAAATGTGATCTGGGAAAAGACATGTTTAGCAAATGGGAGAAATAAAAAAAAAGCACTAAAGCATGTAATTGCAACAACACCAGTTACAAGAACTTTACAATCCCTTTCCCTTTGGTAATGTTGGGAA
>NC_056726.1:1512993800-1513056300 GCF_019279795.1 Protopterus annectens
AATGGGTAATTCCGGTGCTGTTTGTTTTGCGGATATGCAGGAGGTCCATCAGAGTGGTGTCCAACAATGTCCTGTATGTCAGGCATAGATCTGCCCTCAAAAGGGTGTAGGAGACAGCATACAGGGATAGAGCCTTGAAACAGTGTGCATATGACATTTTTTTAAACCCTGTATTCTTTTAGTGAGGAACCTCTGTGGGCATTCCAATTGTTGAATATGCCTGTTTAGCTACATAACAAAGGGGGCATTGTACTCAATGCCCCCTTTGGTATGTACCTAAACAGGCACATACCAAAGGGGGCATTGTACTCAATGATAGGTCTGATGGATGACAAATTCAGTGGAACAATGACTTCCTTGGACTTAGATGCCATACCTTTGTTTATAAGTTGTGCAACATAGAAGGATTCCCTCACTACTGTAGACACATGGTGGTCAAAGGCTGGATTACTATCTATGCATGTCCCTAAGTCCCTGACTACTGGGTCAACTCTAAGGGGTGTGTTGTCAATATAATAGTTACCAGGGGTGGATGACTTCCCAAAGTTTTCTATCATGCATTTCTTGGCATTTAGTTTTAGTCCATGGCTCTGACATCAGTTTTTTTTCTGTGTCAGCCCTTCCTAGAGAATATTTGTATCAGTGTGAGATTCAATGACATCTCCAAATTTGCAATTATCTGCAAATTTAGTCAGCCAGAGACCACTGACATTGGCTTTGACTTCAGAGAAGTAAATGCCAAAAAGGAGCAGTCTAAAGACTGCCCCTGAGGGACCCAACTTGTGACTGACTTCTTTGCAGAGGTGGACTCCCAAATTCTAACTTCCTGGGTCCTGTCTGTGAGCCCGTTGGCTGTCCACTGGGTGACATATGAGTTTGTACCTAACCTTTTGAGTTTGTCAACAACCCCTGAGTGGGGTATTGTGTCAAATGCCTTGGCCAGGTCAAGGTAGGCAGTGTGAACCACTTTGCTCTCATCCATTGCTGTGGTGACCTTCTCAAAGAAGTCCACCACATTGAGTAGGCATGATCTGCCCTTGACGAAACCAGATTGAGTTGGTTCCGGTGTCTGGAGGTTTCCTGTATCACTATTGATCATTTTCATGATAATTTTTTCCATGGCTTTGCATATGTGGCTAGTGAGACTTATGGGTCTATAGTTTCCAGGATCTGTTGATGGCCCACCTTTATGCAGAGGGATGACTGTTGCTATTCTCCATTCATGCGACATAAAGCCTGTTTGTAGTCTATAATTAACTAGCAATTCCAGAGGGCCTAATAGGTCATGTTTCATGCTATTTAGAAGGCATCCTGGGATATTGTCTGGGCCCACTGATGCAGTGTTCTTGGCCTTCAAGAGAGCGTTAAGGACCTATTCCCTAGTAATAGCAGGGGGGGGGGGTTATATTAGATGGTATTTCCTGAGGGAAGGTTGAGGGAGAGAGAGAAGCAAAGTTGGAGCTGAATTTATCAGCCCATAGGTTTGCTATGCCTTCTGGCTCAGTATTGGTGGCTCCATTTACAGTGAGATCTGCACACAATTTTGTTTTGCTTTTGAGGATTTGGACATAGGTAAAGAATGCCTTGTGGCTGTCCTTGGCCTGGGAGGCCAGATTTACTTCAAATTTGGCTTTGGTAGGCATTATTTGTCCTCTGAGTTATTTGTTTAGTTTGATGAGAGTGCTTTTATCCTGCTGGGTGCTGCACCTCCTAATTTTTGCCATGATTTTCTTCCTCCTGTTATACAGCCTATTGATTTTGTGATTCCACCAGGGGGGCTTGTTTTTTGAGTTAATTCTGTATTTCATCCTGGTAGGTACAGTTGCCTCTATGCAGTAATTAACATGACTGTACAGGGTTTCGGTGAAAAGTTCTGCATAGACAGCAGTGTTCTCAGGGTTTATGGTGGCTTGAAATTTTGCCAGGTTATCACTTAATAGCAGGAGATTAGTCTTAGAGTAGTTCTTGAAAATTCCAGGTTTAGCTGGGGATACAGGTTTTATTTTTACTTCAAAGGAGGGCATTTTGTGGTCTGACCTTACCAATGAAGACATTGGGTCTGTATTAAATCAGCAAATGCTTAAAAAAGCGAACACTGATTTATCAACCCCATGTAAGTGAAAGCTTACAATCCCGAACAGTTAGAACAGTGATTTTTTTCCCAGGGAAAAAAAGTCACTGTTCCAAAAAAGAAAAAAATAAACAAAAAACTTTAAAACATTACATAAAGTGGGGGGCTTTGCCCCTCACACCCCCCCTACTTAAATATATCAAATCTGAGATCACACTACAGTGATGAAAATGGCAAAATAATAAAGGTGGCCAAGTGATTTCTTTCCCAGGGAAAGAATTCGCTTATATGCCGTTTCGGTATTTTGCTGTTTCATGCTTTCAAGTTCGATCAAGACACATTCGAAAGAATGCATCTTTGATCATATAATAAGGAACCAAAACATTACAGTAAGGGGTGTGCAGCACTCTCCCTTATTAGTGAGGAGCAGATCCAGTATGGCTGCATCCCTGGTTAGGGTATTAACTAACTGGCTCAGGTACTTTGTTTACAAAATCCAGGAATCTCTGTGCCTGCACATTTCATGTCATATAGTATTCCCAGTTAATCGTGGGGTAATTAAATTCTCCCATGAATATGGTATTTGTTGGATGGTTAGTGTTTCTAATAAGTTTAAATACTTGGTATGGTTTTCCTGGGTCATATAGGGGGACCTATAGCTGGCAAAGAAGTGATATTGGATTTGCCTATAGTGATTTGAACATGGAACAGCTCAAGTGCATTGTCCTGTTTGACCAGCCTTGATGTATATTTCTTTTTGATGTAAACAGAGACACCTCCACCTTTAGTCTCTGTCTGTATAGTAACTGGTCTAAATGTGTAGAAGGCATTATAACCTTGCACTGGTTGGTGTGCTCTCTGCTGCTTTAAACCATGTCTCAGTGACCGCACAGACATCAGCATTCTATAGGGTGAAAAGAGCTTCTAGGGAATGAAGTTTTTTGTTTAGTCTCCTAGCACTGAGCAGTAATACCTTTAGAATTTCTTGGTTTTGATTTGCTATGTCAGAAGTACTTTCAGTTTAGCATTGCCAAAAAAATGGACTATGGAGAGACAATGTTTTAGCTAATATTCGAAAGCCTACAGCGGAGAGGTGCAGAGTGATCTGTTGACCATCTCCTTCCAAGCTGACAAATTTTGCACCCCCTTAGAATGATACCAGAAACTAAGCCAGTTTTTAAAGTCAATCATCTTTTGTTCATATTGTTGTATCTTCCTTGGAGAAGGTAAAATGCTGCTCAATGCTAGGCTTGTGGACACATATTCTGACAGCTCTATCATGTCTCTCTTCATATATTCCAGGGAGGTATATCTCAGATCATTTACTCCCACATGGACTATGACTGAGGCATACTGGTACTTGTGGTCCAATTACCTGAGTGCTTGCATAATATGGCGGGTTCTAGCCTCTGATAAGCAACTGACTGTGACTTTCTTTTTACTCATCCTGGTGAGAGGGACATCAGTGTGTCTCATGATGGAGTCACCAATGACCAGAATGTTGGATTGTGTGGTGGCTTGCCTTATGGGCTTAGAAGCAGAGGCTCCATGAGACGTGGCTCTATGTGTTGATGTGGGTGTTGTTTTGAAAGAGTGCATTTGGGGCTGCTGAGGGTATTTGTTACATGTACTTTGTCTAGGAGGTCTAGGAGGTCTTTGTGGTTTAGAAAGCTTACATTTAAGTGCCTCAGCATATATGGGTATATATGCCTGCTTTGAATTGTGCGTGATGTGTGCAAAGTGTGTACTACTGACACACTTATTGACATTGGGAGTACTTTTATGTGAGCGCTTTGCATCCAGTGACATTGTTTAAATACATCTCTCACATATCATATCAGTTTGTTTGAGAATTAACTGGCTGTCAGTAAACATGAGGCAATTTCTACTTGCCTCAGGATGCCCATATCCACCAAGCTGGTAACAGAGACAGTGGGAAAGTTCATAACCATGGCAAGAGACCCTTTTTTGATTAGATAGCTGGAGTGAAAATATAAAGCAATGTCAGGAGTATTTGGTTTGCAACTCTGGTGACAATGCTTGTCACTGCAAACTAGTTGTCCTGTGTGCAACTAGGTATTGAAGAAATGTCAATTGTGCTTTTACGGGAAAAGTGTGACTCAAGGTGTCTGAGTCAGTACAAGGCATGACCAAACACTTGAGGAAGCTAATACGTAGATCCTGAAAATTTAAGGATGAAGTATTTAGGCAAACAGTGCTTACTGAAAACAAAGAGTTTGCTTGTCAAAAATGATGAAAAAAGGGGAGTTGCATGAATGGCTACTGCCTGGCTACTACTAGGGTTGGTCTCACCACAGCCTCATGCTTTTTGCTTCTTTGCTTCTTCTGTTACCAGAAACAAAATGTTGGCACCAAAGCAAGACGAGAAACAGGCCACAGCCTGTTTGGTGATCCACTGTATTGTATCAGATGATGCAAGGTCTATAGGCATGTTGTAACCTTTTTTTGGCAGATGCCTTTAATAGCAACCAGACCAATCAGGACAGCTAAGAACAGACACTCACTGTTCAACCAGAAACAGTTAGGAATCAATGCACTCTGCTCCTACTCTCATCAGGAGCAGAATATAAGCACACATTGCAAGCTATCACCTATGAAGCAGCTATTTGGCTTTCTGGTGATCAATAGTCTCCAGGAAACAATGTCCCTATGCTCCTTTTCTCATCAGGAGAAAACAGAAGCACTATTCATAAGATGACTACTGACAGACAGAATGTGGGCTCTCCAATAACTGATGCTCTTGCAATAGATGTTTAAAGGTAAGATGAAAAAAGGGTTAATATAAACACTGCAGTGCGCACTAAGTAGTTAGAGATGGAAGTGGGGTAACTTTATGTTTTAGCTAAGTGGAGCACCACTAATTTTAAAAGAGCACAAAAGATTGAAAGGGGGTGGACATTTTTGTTTCTGGCTGTATGGAATACAGTGGGATCGTCAATAAATTTAAATAGTTGAAGGGGAGTGATTTCACAAAATGATAATTTGTGCTTACAACAGCCAGTGAAAGGGTGTAGGGAAGGAGATATGTGATCAAGTTAACATAAGGGGTAGGCAACTAGAAAGACAGTTGTGTTTAAGAACACAACAGCAACAGAGTGGGATGGTGGGAAGAATTCTGTGTGACTCACAAGAGACAGAGCTGTGGTCTTTTTTCAAGTTTTAATATGCAGTTAAAAGCAGAATACAGGTAAAACAGTGTAAAGAAAACAAATCACAGTATACAAAATAGAAAAAGGCAATAAAGTAATACAAAATATAACAAATAAAAAGCAAACTAACCTTTCCCTCACTGCAAACTGTAGCAGAGTCTGAGTGAGCCTTTCCAGTAAAGCTCTGAAATGTTTTATTTTTACCCCTTAAATAGAAGGTTTAGTTCCTAGCTCCACACCCTCAGTTCACAGATGATTAACCTTAACTGACCTGTTGTAAGTTATGTGTGACTCCCTAATTGACCTGTACTCATTTCTGTCTGACTCACAAGAGAAAGAGCTGTGGTCTATTTTCAAGTTGTAATATGCAGTCAAAAGCAGAATACAAGTAAAACACAGTGTAAAGAAAACAAATCACAGTATGCAAAAAGAAAAAGGCAATAAAGTAATACAAAATACAACAAATAAAAAGCAAACTAACCTTTCCCTCACAGCAAACTGTGGCCAAGTCTGGGTGATGGATCCAGGATGCAGGATGGCTTAATGCTAGGGTGTTGGAAAAGGAAGCAAAATGGATATGTCATCTTGGTCACCAAACTGCCCTGTTATAGCTCTGCTACTAAAATAACAGCATAAATCTATATGACATCATAAAAATCTAAAAAGGTCCCCTTCTTAGAGCTAGAAGAGAAAATAACCCACATGACAGTTAATTCGTGTATACTTCTGGAAAGTGTGTAAATGCGTATTCTGTAGACATAAACAACTTAAACAGAGCTGTAGCTAGGTCAACTTGCACCATAGTCAAGCTTATACAAGCTAACATTTTTGTAACAAAAGAAGAAACTTAATTATTTCAGTCTTTCATTTAAGAGACTGTAATATCTCCCATGCACTTATGCCCACGTAAATGCAGATCATGCCATGTAACAACTTGAGTTCACCCCCACCGTAGGTGAGGCCCTGAGCTTCATGTTACTGTACTGTGGATGTTCTGGTTAATATGTTTAATTCAAATACTTTTGTGAACACAATACCAAGTTCCACTCTCACAGTTTGAAAGTAAAAATTAGTAAGTAAAAAAACGATGTGGACATCCTACAAAAGGGCCTCACTGAGACAAGTGCCTGATGTCAAAGCCATGGCTTCAAGCTCAATGCCAAAAAAGTGCATTCTCATCCCTTTTGGTAAAAACTCTGTACCCATGAACTACCACATAGGCAGTAGTCTACTTAACACCAAAAGTGTGATAAGAGACCTTGGGACATAGGTGGACAGTAGTCTCTCCTTTGATAATCACATTGTCACAGTAGTCAGGAAATCCTTCTACGTGGCACACCTCATCACAAAAGGTTTCTCATCCAGGAAAAAAGAGGTCATTGTTCCCCTCTGCTCATCACTCATTAGGCCCATTATAGAGTACAACGCCCCTTTTGGTATGTACCTTATAAAACATCTACAACAACTGGAAAGACCACAGAAATACCTCACAAAGAGGATTACCGGCCTCAAACAGATGCTCTACAGAGACCGTCTCAAAAAACTCCAGCTTTACTCTGTCGCATATTGCCTACTCAAAGGCGATCTCTGCCTAACATACAAAGCTATGTCAAACCCAGAGCTGTTGGACATGCTCCATGTAAAGAAAGCCCAATTCCTCCGAGCTACATGCTCTAGGGACCTAAACCTTGTCACCACAGTAAAGAGAACATGCTGGAGGGATAGATTCCTGTCCCAGAGCTTCCCATACTCTGGAATAAACTACCTATCTATATCAAGAAAAGCTCCTCATTAGCACTCTTCAAGAAAAATCTTGATGATTGGATGGGAGATAGGAAATTCACCCCGGGAATCACTTCTGTGGCTGTGCTTGACAGGGGCACAGGAAAGTAATTTTCTTGGGTGGCAAAAGCCAGGGTACCATTTGACTAGGCTTATATAGGCCCTGGGGCCAATAGCATAGTACCTACCTATGAACCTATGAACCTATACTTCCTATCATGAATAAGCTGTGTTGATAAAACATGCAAGTCTTTGTTTCTTTCAATGAAGCTATTGCCTAGGTGTTATGGCCTTAGGCTAAAACACATAACAACAGTAGGCATATTATATATCAAAGGTCAGTCTTTCAATGTCAATATAGGATCATAGGATCATAAGAGGTTATTAGGATAAACCTAGCCAAGAGTTTATACCCAAAAAGAAACCTCAGTCAGCACCTGTCACCCCTGTCAATGAGAGACAAAAGTGGAACCCCTGTGACAAATCTGTGGTTTCCCATCCACTCATCAAGGTTGTGCTTGAAGAGGGTCACTGAGGTACTCTGTTTGACATGTATGGGAAGTCTATTCCAGAGATGGGGCAGCCTCTGGGAGACAAACCTATCTCTCCAGCAGGTTTTGTTGATGTTGCATGTTATATTTAGGCCTATCAAGTGGGTAATGCGTGAAGAGCTGACTTATGGATATGGAGCATTTCTAGTAGGCCAGGGTCCAATATTGCCTTGTAGGTGAGACACAGATCATCTCTGAGCAATCTGCATGATACAGAGTAAAGTGATAGTGATTTGAACCTGTCTGCATTGGACAGGTGTTGGAGGCCATGGATTCTCTTTGTCAGGTATTTCTGTGGCCTTTCCATTTGGTGCAGGTGTTTGGAGAGGTACATACCAAATGGGATGTTATACTCAATTATGGGTCTAATGAGGGAGGAGTACAGAGAGCTAATAACCCACCTTTTTTTCTGGATGCAATCCCTTTACTTATGAGATGAACCAAGTAAAAGGCTCTTCTGACCACTGCTGTCACATGATGTTCGAATGTGAGATGGAGCACACTACTCCGTTATACTAAATATTTATTTATTTAAATTTGTTTACCGGGAAAGTCCGACTCGGCCAGAAGCCCATTTTCAGTGAAGGATCAGGGAGAAAATCTCCACAGAAATATAACCAAAATACAATAATTAGATAGCACAACAGTATACATATAGTAAGATGCAGAATACACATCATCCAGTTATTCTGTACATAGAAGTATTCAATACTGTCAATACAAGTTTAAAAAGAAAATCACACAAGCATTTCAGTAAAGATCAGTGCAAGAATAATAAAATTAGCACTGTGTACATATTAAATAATAGTTATGGACAAATGAGATTTCCTTTATATGTCCATGCTACATGTAGCACTACATAAGTTCAAATGAATTAGTGACTCTCTCCACTAAAGCAATCAGAGGAACCCAGAGTTTCCATGCCATAACCAGCGCAGTGGTGCAGCGGTAACATTGTTGCCTCACAGTAAGAGGTTCTCTGGTTCGATTCTCGGCTGGGGTGCCTTCTGTGCGGAATCTGCATATCCTCCCTGTGTTTGTGTGGGTTTCCTCTGGGTGCTCTGGTTTCCTCCCACGTTATAAAGACATGTGTCTGGAGCGTTTCTCCCCAGGCTTCCACTGAAAATTTGCTCGTTCCAAGTCGGACTTTCCCGGTTAACAAATATAAAATAAATTAAATAAATAAAATAAATAAATAACCATAATTGACAAGTACACAGTTTGGGGCATGCATTGCATTGCCTGCATTGGTGAAACAGCTTGTAGAGAGACGCTGAGCTCAGAAGACATCGACATAGGCATACAAAAGTAATATAGGGAAATATTATATCTTGGGGTTATGAAACATCATGCAGTCGTTGTAACAAAATATGAATCCAAAAATGCAGAAGGAACAGACAAGGAATGAGGAGCCTTCTGTAATTACTGTAAGCATGGCACACCGTGTACATATCCCTGTAGAAGATACAAAGGGATACAAAGGGGTTCATTGAGTGTGGTTGTGGACAAACACAGCGGTACACAATCCTATTTTCTGTTTCAAAAAGAGGTGGTTAGCTTGGATCCTCTGTGTACATACATTGGTTCACAGGGACAGGGTGCTCAGTTCAAGAGAAGTTTGCGGTGTCCACCTCATTATAAGTTCATTTACCCCAACATGTTGATACATAACACCCAAAATCGGGTCTACTTTAATTAAACGAAAGTGGAATCTGTCGAATACGAATCCGTCGACACATAAACAGCAAAACGTGGAAACATTGAACACACTAAATAGCGAAATCGGAAATGTTAAATTGTCATAGTTGGCCCATCTGCAGTATAGCTCCATAAGGTAAGTGTGTGATAGTTACGGACCTTAGGGTTAGGGTTCGGGTTAAGGTAAGTGCATAGATAGGTAATGTATGTAAGGTTTAGTGTAAGGTTTTGTTAAGTGTATGTGTGTGGAATATTTACTTTGTGTGGGTATAGTTCTGTAGGTTTAGTTTGCGGTAGTTACGGACCTTATGGTTAGGGAGGGGTTAAGGGTAGTGCATAGATAGTTGTGTATGTGAGGTTTAGTGTAGGGTTACAAGTGGGGTTTTAGTGCTTTAATTTAGGGTTAGTAGTAGGGTTTTGGTTAGTGTATGTATGTGTTTTTTGTTGTTGTGTTTGCGTAGATAGTATGTTATGGGAGGTGGGGTTGGCCGACTATTGCTGTTTCGATGTTTACATTTCACGGTTTTGCGTGTTTGACATTATCGCGTTTTGCTGTTTATGTGTCGACGGATTCATATTCAATGGATTCTGCTTTTGTTTAATTAAAGTAGACCCCCAAAATCAACTAACTGCCACACTGTAGACAGTCACCCCATGTTTCAACCTCATACTGCTCCTGGCTGAATACTGAGAACCAGCCATTTCTACACTCAGCCACACACACACCTCAGTACCTCACTTGGTATTGTCTGTACTTCACAACAGACCAGGCCTTGTCTGACAGTTTAATACAAAGGATCAAGGGTTCCAATGCCCATGGTTTCCTTTTGCCCATTTTGTAATTGTAACCAACTCAATTAAATGATAAAATAAATGTACCTATTACTGTGGTCCATTTTATTTTTATAATACTTTGCTTCTCTGTGACTCTCTATAGTGTTTATTACCACCATAATCCTGATAATTTTATTCTTAAAGCATCCCCCTCACTCACTGTCTTACAAACCACAGATTTCTTTAGAGTTTTCCGGGGCTGTGCCATTTAGCATTGTTTGCATGTAGGTGAACACATGGCTCCTCTAGTGACAAAGGATACTACCTGTTTGTGCAGAACAACCTTCTGAATATGATATGACCCTGCTTAGTACAAGGGCATGTAGGATCTTCACATTAATAAACTGAACATGTATGGGAAATTTTAGAAATCTACTGTTTTATTGTATTCCTTAAGTTAAATGTAGCCCGATAAGTCTGCTTCTGCTCACGTTTTTCACCTCAGATTTGTGTAGAAGCCGTGTTTTTTAACCATCTTTTAAATGCAGCAGCTGCTCTTTTTTATAGCTAGTCCGATATGATTTTCATTCCACAGTCAGGAATGACATTTTGTTTTTGCTGTGCAAAACTACCTTCAGGATGAGATATAAAAAAAGTTTAATTACTTTAATTTGTCAGACAGGGTCATTAAATCACTAGGGTGAAAATATGGTGGAAATGTTGAGAATGTCTGTTAAAATAAGAAGAATGGATTTTTACCTTTGTAAATACAATTTTGTAGAGTGTATAATTCTGAGTACTTTAAACCCAAACTTTTAATGGTTCAGAGTTAGATGTCCTTCAGAAGATCACTGCTGCAGTAGCCTAAGCTCTATTAGGCGATCCACCAAAGTTCAGTTCTCTCCCACTCCTCCCACCACTGGTATACCTAGAAAGCCTTAGAGCACCTTCTACATGCCAGAGCTACTGACCTGCAAAAGTAGCAAATGGGGGGTTAAATAGTAGCTTCAGCACCAAGAATCTGGAACTTTCTTGCCACTGATGAATGAACAATTACAGTGCATTGGTGGCCAACCAATGGCTATCCTTTTCCTAGTTTTGCAGATAAATTCTCTATTAGGGATTATCTTACACAACAGTAATTTATTTTTCATTCAGTTTCTTAGTTTTCTGAGAAGCATGTTTCTATTTGTGGTAAAGAGGTATCAGTATAGTCATTATAGGATTCCCAGCATGCAACGGTGCATTGATTTCCTGTTTTCCTTTACCTGGACATTGATTTGTTTTGTAACCCGAACATTGATTTATTTTGTATTTCACAGTACACCTACCACATTTCTTTTGGCAGATATTTTTTTGGGCTGTTTTGGACTTTCCTGTGGTGGAATTTTGTATGGAAACCTGTAATGTTTTTGCTTAGTAGTGCAGTATGTGGTACCTTTATATAACCTTATCTGGATCTACAATTTTCGCTAGAAGATAGACCCAGGTCTCAATAAATCATTTAATCCCTCTCCAATCTGCAAAAAAAAAGGGACAGTATTAGGGACGCTTCAGTGTTTAGTCTGATTCTGTGCCTCAGCTGCCGGAGAGTGATTCCACTGTGGTATTGAGTTGTTCCTCAAACCAATTCTTCTCTTGCTCTGAGCGGTGTTGCTCCTCAGGAAGCCATTAAGGATTGACTGTCTGACACATCCTCAGTGGTTGTTCAGTTACCAGTGTTGGGTAAGGAGGAAGCACTTTTGCTGGCATAGGGGAAGAGACAAGCAAATATTCTTCTATTCAGATTTTCTGAGGAACATCTTGCCTAGAAAACAGACCAGTCACTCCCTCTCTGCAGGTTCCCCTAGGAAGAGGAAACAGAAGACAAGGCATATTTCTCCTTCCTTTTCTGAAGAGGATTGGCTGCATTTTGCTAAGGGATTCTGCAAGACTTTTCAGTCATTCAATACTGACCCCCCCCCCCCCCGTGAAAAGGAGATGTGGCCTTTTCTCCATTCTCAGATACTGATTTTCACATGAAGGCTTGGAATTGGGAGTGAGACACTCATGATGATGGGGAATCTGACTTTGAAGGCAGATACTCTTCAGATTCCACTATGGAAGTGCTGTCTTTTTCTTATACCATTACCAAAATGGAAGGACATGTTTCAATGGGATCAGATGGAAATTCTGAAATCTCAGCTGAGATATTATGAATTATTACAGGAAAACTTTCCTCAACCTGTTCATGTTCCTCATTGAAGATTACTTTCCACAACAATATTTTGTTTCTTCCTTCTATTTCTTCTTTGGATTTTTAAGAAGGAGTCTTGGAATATGCTATTTTAGCTGCAAATGACTCACCTGACACTCTGGGTCCTTTCCCTAAATAGTCAGATACTTTGTATAAGGTTCTTGAGACACATAGATACCTCTTTGCTAATCATATGGTAGATCCAGATGAAACGTCTTTGGGTAAAGCAGTCTCAGCTGACACATTTCAGTGTCTAATCCTCTGCCTTTTGACAAATTGAAGGAACGTTTATGCTTCTTCCACCTTTGTGTCCTGAGCTGTAATTGTCAAGCTCATATGCCTCGATGTCTGCTAGCCTCTTTTGACACTTGTTAGTCTTGGAGCTTCCTTTGTCAGAGGCTAAAGCTTATCAGAATTTCATGTTACCTACAATATCACAGGTTACAAAATGCACTCTGAAATGCGCATATGATGGTGTGGGTGTGGTATTCAGAGTGGCTGCTATTGGTTCTGTAATGAGATATTCTTAAATACATTCTCAGAATAATCCAAACTCTGTTGAAGCCAGCATTCTTAATACTTCTTTGGATAGAGAAATTTTGTTTGGCCCCTCTTATGTAGAAGTTTTCAAAAAGTTTGAGAAAAGTAGAAAGTCAATTAAATGAGACTCCCAGTATTTTCAGACCTCCTTTCAGATGAATTTCAGAATGTTTTTCTCCTTCTGCAATTTCCTCTTTCAAAGCACAAAATGAAACTTTCCATACAAGCAAGTTAAGCAAAATTGCAAAGGCATTGGCAGGGCAGCTGTAGAAATGAAGGAACTTGCTCAGACAGCCTCAAACAAGCTAAAATGTCAGACTACGGTCCTCGTCAGTTTTCTCCCTATCCATTCTGATAGGGTTGTCAACCATACTGTCAGTCTACCCCCTTTTCTGTCTCGCTCTGTCTCTCTGTTTCTCTAATGCCAAATTACCTCAGTTTCATGGGTGCTGAGAATCATTCAGAAGGGTTACAACTGGCAATGGGATTTTTCCCCCATTCCAGGAGATTCCGCCAAATTCTTCCAGTCAGACCCTGCTTTTCCCTCCCATTCTATACTACATGTTGTCTCAGAGAGGAATAGAATCTGTACCCTTGGACATGATAGGAACAGGTTTTTATTCCAGGATGTTTTTTGTACTCAAGATGGAAGGGTCATGGAGAATGGTTCTACACCTTTCTTTCCAAAACCTTTACATCAAAGTTCCCAAATTCAAAATGCCACCTCTTCACCCTTTGTTGCGACTTGCTTTTTTCTGGCAGTTTTCTAGTAACATTAAATTTAAAAGTCACCTATCTTCATATTCCAGTCCTTGAAAGTGCAGATGCTTTTTGCATTTTTCTGTCTCTGATTCACAGTTTCAGTTTTCTGTCTTCCCCTTTGTGCTATCTACTGCTCCACATATTCACAAAGTGCCTGGACCTGGTGATTGTCCACTGCAAGTTGCAGGGATTCACATCTTTCCATACCTAAACAATTGCATGAAAATGGCAGATTCTTTTGAGGATTGTCAGAAGTTCCTGACCTGGATAATAAACCTGTTACTTGGCCTGGGATTTCATCTGAACTGGGAGAAATCTTTTCTCACTCCTTCCTATGGGACAGTGTTTCTAGGATGCCTTTTGGATAACTAATAACTAATGTTGTGTTTTCTTCTTCAGAACAAGGTGGTCAGTTGCAGGACCCACTTCCTGAGGTTTTCCAACCTGACACAGATGTCTGCCAGGGATTATCTCAGACTTCTAGGGATAATGGCCTCCTACTACTCTTATGGTTCTTTCGGCTAGACTTCATATGAGGAAAATTCAGTAACCTCTCAAATCATTCTGGACTCAACAACTATATCCCCTGTGTTTGTAGCTTTCCATATGGTGGTTGGTGAAAAGAGAACTGCTTTGGTGGTCTTCTTTTTTCTCCCTAAAAGTATCTGCACATTGGTGATAGCAGATGTCTCAGGCTTCACCTGGGGAGTCATGTGCAAAGAGGTTAAAGGTCAAAAATAATGGAATGAGCAGAACAGGCTGAAACATGTACATATCAAAGAAATCATGGCTGTAATCTATGGTCTTCGGTTATGAACTATCTTTGGGTTCTGGGTTTGGTTTACAGATTATCAAACACAATACCACAATTATGTGGTATTTAAACAAAAAAGAGAATCAGGCTCTTATCCTCTCTGCAGGCTTGCTATGGTAGCTTGGGATCTAGCAGCTCAGATCAATTTATACCTCCAAGCTAGGTACATTATGTTAAAGAACACTGTAGTAGTATATGAAGTGAGTAAGATAAGGACAGACCCTCACAAATGGATGTTGCACCTAGAGGTCTTCCAGGCATATCTCCTTCTGTGAAAAACTATCCAAGTAGATCTGCTTGCCTCCATCCACAAAAGACAACTAGAGACATTCTAATCCAGATTGCTGTCCACTCAGATCCTGGAAGACAGATGTGTTTTATTTTCCCTGGATAGAAATGTTCCACTTTATCTTCCCACTCTTTCATCTTAAAATCAGAATTTTTTTAAACAACCAAATGGACTCTGTTTTGGCCAAGACACACATGCTTCTCCCTTGTTTTAAAAATGATCAAGTGCATTTACCACAAATTTCCTCACAGAATGGACTTACTTATACAGGACATGGGTTATTTGATGCAATCCAACCTTCAGTTCCCTCAAGTGAGTGCCTGGATTATAGCATTTTAACTCCTTTTCAGACACTTTTGTTCTGAAGACATGCAGCAGGCATTAAAAGAGGATAAGCGGCCTGCTACTAGAAAATCCTATTGTGGGAAGTGGAGAAGATTTTCTATTTGGTGCTGAGATAAGCACTGGGACTGTTTCAGGCTCAGATGCCTCCGCTTCTTAAATATTTGTTTATTTATCAATTGGGCACAAGTCCTACTTTTCAGTGAGGCCTGGGAAGAAAAGCTCCACATAAAATACATATTTATGATGCCAAACACACTGCAAACTAAGAAAACTCAGGAACAAAGCAACCCATCCAAAGGCAAGGTAAAGCAGCTCCATGGCAACAGCCTGTCTTTATTAAATGCAAAGATTAAAAAATCATAATATATATCAGAGGTTGGCAGCATTTAGCATCTACCTGTAAAGATATACAGGCAAGGGCTTTTCTTCAGATCTTTGGCAGATGCTGGAAGTCATAAAACAATTGTATCCCATCATGCTATGCTTCAGAAGTAGCAATTACTTCATTCCAAGGACAATACAGAAAGCTTCCTAGTACAGACCTTGTGTCTCTAGCTGCATTGAAAACTTGAGAGATAGCCTCTTTTTTGCATCTTATCTTCTTCTGGCTTTTCCCGGTTAGGGGTCACCACAGCGTATCACCTGTCCACTCATGATTGGCAGTGGAGTTTTATGGTGTCGAGTTGCCAGCCCAGTGCCCAACCTTCCACAGAAGGCACACACACACACACACACACACACACACACACACACACACACACACACACACACACACACACACACACACACACTCACACCTAGGGCCAATTTAGAGTATCCAATCCACCTACAGCATGTCTTTGGGATATAGGAAGAAACCAGAGCACCTGGAGGAAACCCACACAACCACAGGGAGGACATGCAGACTCCACACAGAAGACACCCTAGCCAAGGATTGAACCGGAGAGCCTCTTGCTTTGAGGCGGCAGTGCTAACCACTCCACCACCATGGCAGCCCATTCTTTTTTTGCATCTTATAAAGTAATTTAATTTCAGATATTTTTCTAAAGTTTACTGGACTGAGGTTAACCCTCCAGTTTTCTCTGTTAACCTATACATTTAAACAGTTACAATAGTGCAGGTACATTTCTGTTCTTTTCCAGTAGGGCACAGTGTGGTTACATTTTAAACATAGCAGTATATAAATACCTTTTCAACGCAAACATTTGTACAAGCAGTTTGATATACACATGACATACAGTTCTAATACATTTGTAACAAAAGCATCTTGTATAAATCATTTCGATATTCACCAGTGACATATAATTATTTACCAAATTCCAGCTAGCTGGGCTGGCAGTGCCTCCTTTTGTCAAATATGTGCACTAATATTAATGCTGTAGGATGTCACTAGAGCAAGAACAGAAAATGGCGGCGGAGGAGGAGGAGGAAGGGCATAAGCAGAAATAATCAAGAATAGAAAAAGTTTTGATAATGGAGAGGTTGAGATAGCGGTAGGTAGGTAAGATGATGAGGTGGGTAAGGGGTGGTATTAGTAGGAGAGGATTATGGATGTACATTAGTTGGAGGAGCAGTAGTAGGGATGAAAGAGAAACAGGGATAAGAAAGATGAAAGAGTCAGGGTGACAGAGATAATTTTATTGGAGGAAAAACAGAAGGGAAGAAAGAAAGGTGGGTTTAGTCAGGACTGGAGTGTGAGCAACTCAGTGTTTGTGTTTGTTATTATCTGCTGACCTTTTCTTATCTTCTATTAAGACTTCTACTTTGCCTGAGGTGAAACAGTTTTTGAAAGAGGTTTTAAATGTATATCTTCTTGTTAAACTGGTGGATCCTTCTTTGGATCCTAGCTTTTTGCTAGAGAGACTTATACTGTCTCATTTTGAACTAGGGCCATATCTTTGAAATTTTCAGTGCAAGAAATCTAGACAAAACCAGAAATAATGGAGGGTTGAAGGCCCAAAACTAGGGGCAGATTTTAAATAGTGTTCCTATAAACTTATAAATTTGTTACAATAACAGGTTTTGCATTATTACGTATTTTCTGAAGGATAAGAAGTCAGAAACTCAAATGGTTGCCATTATTTAATATTATTTAGTGACTTCAATCTTCAATTATTTGCCAGAAAAAATGAAACTTTATGAAGAACAGACCAAAAATATAAGGCAAAAATCTGGACATTCTGTGAAAATCTGGACAGATGAGAGAGAGGTATGACCAGCACATGAAGCTGAATTGAAATTCTTTTCCTGGAAAACACTGTTGCCAGAAGAGTGTCTGAGTTGCAGGTGCTAATGGTGTGTCATCCCTATCTCATCATTCATAAAGAGGGAGTTACCTTGATAATTAACCCACCCTTAATGTCTAACATCATTTTTGAGTTTACTCTGAACCAAGCCATTGACTTCCTTGTTTTCTTTCTAGAGAAAAAGATTTGATATATATATATATATATATATATATATATATATATATATATATATATATATACACAGAGAGAGTGGGCATTCTGCATGTTATGGGTGCCCACAGGCAACTCTGATACTATATTGTCAGAACCACATCCTTTGGGATTGCTTATCAGCTGTTTGTTTCCTATTAAGATAGAATAAAGGGACAAGCAGGAACAAAACTGACAATTTCAAAATGGTTGTCCCAGGCCATAAGCTTTTGTTATTCTTACCATAAGCAGACATTTTCTGATACGTTGGTTAATAAGGCTCTATCTAAAGCTAAAAACACTGCCTGCATCTGAATACCCTGTCCAGTCTCAGCCTCTCGACAGGATATGTGCCCATAGAATGGTGCACAGCAACGGTGGTTCCGCTGCACAAGGGTGGGCCAGTCTGATCTGTAAGGCAATGGAGCGAATCATTATGGAACTCATAAATGGAGAGATTGGGAACCTCCAAACACTTGACCCCACACAGTTCGGCTTCGAGAAGGGCAGATCATGCCTCCTGAACCTGGTGGACTTCTTTGAGACAGTTACTCAGGCTATAGACAAGGGAAAGGAGGTACACACGGCTTACCTTGACCTTGCTAAAGCATTTGACACCATTCCCCATTCGAGTATTATTGATAAACTCACCAACCTGTGCATAAACCCTTACGTCACAAGATGGATCGCAAACTGGCTCTCAGACAGATCCCACAAAATAAGAGTAGCGGGATCTATGTCTGAATCCAGATCAGTAACGAGCGGTGTGCCTCAGGTCTCTGTCTTGGGGCCCCTCCTGTTTGGCATATACTTCTCAGAAGTACAGGCAAGCACTGAAGGGCTGTGGCTGACCAAGTTTGCAGATGACTGCAAACTGGGTGCTATAATAGAGTCTCCGGCCGACATGGATATCCTCCAGAAGGGCCTTAATGAGAATGATGCATGGTGTCAAAGCCATGGTCTCAAGCTAAATGCTAAAAAATGTGTAGTAATCCCCTTTGGAAAAAACAGAGTACCTGCGAACTACCACATAGGAGGTAACCCCCTGAAATCTGAAGAAGTAATAAGGGACCTAGGGACCCAAGTAGATAGTCAGCTTTCCTTTGATAACCATGTTGCCAAGGTGGTTAGAAAATCCTTCTATGTGACCCATCTGATCACGAAAGGGTTCGCATCAAGATCTAAGGATGTAATGGTGTCCCTCTACTCTTCCCTCATCAGACACATTATTGAGTACAATGCACCAATTGGAATGTACCTGGCTAGGCATCTCCAGCAGCTGGAGAGACCACAGAGGTACCTCACTAAGAGGATTATTGGCCTCAAACAGTTGCCCTATGCAGCACGATTGAAAAAACTAAGGCTTTTCTCTGTTGCATACCACCTTCACAGAGGCAATCTCTGTCTAACATACAGAGCCATGTCCAAACCAGAACTGATGAACATGCTCCATCTTAGCAAAACAAAATCTACTCGAGCTACACGCTGTAGGAATATAAACCTCAGCACAACAATGAACATCCTGGAGGGATAGAGTCCCTTTGCAAAGACTTCCCTTGCTATGGAACAAGGTCCCAATCTACATAAGACAGAGCCCCTCACTATCACTCTTCAAGAGGAACCTTGACAAGTGGATGGGTAACAGAAAGTTCACACCAAGGATCATACCAACAGCTGTACTAGATAGGGGCCAAGGGTACTAGCTGCTAGATCAAGGGCCTAGGGAACTAACCAAAGGGGCAGTGAATACCGCACAATGTGGCTGGGCTAATATATGCCTTCGGGCAGATAGCCCAGTACCTACCTATGAACCTGTGAACCATTCTACCAGGGCTATGGTTTATTCTGCAACATTTTGGAAGGGAGTGGACTTGAGAAATTTGCAAGAGGTAGCTATTTGGTCATCTCTTCACACTTTACCAAATATTATGAACTAGATTCCTTCTCTATATATAGATTGGGATTTGCTACAGCTATTGCACAGGGTCTCCTGGATTGTTGTCCATCTTCTATCTCCCTTACCTGCTAAGCTTTGGTATTCATCCCACTTAGCTTAGGCTACTTCAGCAGTGATCTAATGTTGAACAACGTACAGTTATGTAAGTAGAAGTTATGATAACAGTACTTGTTTGAATAGATCACTGAAGCAGTAGCCAGTCCGACCCTCCAGTCCCTTGATTTTACTTACTTTTAGCCAGCGTGTCTTATTTTTTTTTTTTGGAGAGTGGCAAGAAAGCTCTAAATTCATGGTGCAGTAGCTACTATTTAATCCCAGCAGTCCTTGCACAGGTCAGTAGCTATGGCATGCATAAGGTGCCCTAAAGCTTTGGTGGTGGGATGGTGGAGGGGGGGGGTCTATATTATATGCGCAAATGCCTAGGTTGTCGAATACAACATGACTTACACCTATTTAGTGAATGCACAAGTCAGTGAAACCTCACAACGCAGAAAAATACATCACCGAACACTTTTACTTGGCCAACACCATTCCACCCACTAGCGAAAACAAAACACACTTCCCACTACACCAATCACTACATATTACCCACCCAAACAAAATAAATAAACCACATACATACACTAACCTAAACCCTACTTCTAAAACCTACACTAACCCTTACATATATTACTTTCTATGCACTTAGCTTAACCTGCACCCTAACCCTAAGGTCTATAACTATTGCACACTTACCTTAATAAGCTATACCCAAACAAAATAAATAATCCACACACATACAATTAACCAAACCCTACTTCTAACCCTTACATACATTGCTATCTATGCACTTACCTTAACCCGCACCCAAACCCTAAGGTCTGTAACTATCGCACACTTACCTTACGGAGCTACACAGCAGAAAGGCCCACTATGCCGAATCGGGATTTTGAATTTCACGGTTTCCAGCATTTGGTGTACTCATGGTTCACTTATTAGGTGTTGATCATGCCGTATTCGACAACCTAAGAATTCACTTTTACGATATAGACCCGAGAGGGGGACGGTTCTTGCAGATCATCCCATATAGCTTAGGCTACTGCAGCAGTGTTGCAATCAAGTGTCTACAGCTATGATAACATTACTTACACAGCTGTACTTCACTAGGCATGCAATCAGGGAGACCATTGAGGAGCATAGCCCAAGCTCCTGCTCATAGTCAAACAGCAGGCAAATGGAGGCTAAGGGAATCAAACCCTGGTCTACAGGAAGCAGCTTGTTAACAGCTCATAACCATAATGCTCTGCAAGGACAAAATGTTTGCTTAATTTCAGTGATCCTGTTAGATGTAGCTACTCACAGTTTTTAAAGCTGAACTATAGTCTTGTGAAGAAACTCCTTTAATGTTATTATTACTGAATTAGTATGTTAACTCAAACTACATTACTGAATTAGTAATAGCACTGACAAGTGTTAATTTTCTCTGTATTTTTCAATGTGTTACACATCATCAACCTCACCACTCCATTCTTAGTGTATTATTTACTCTGCTGAAACAGAAAGACTTGTTTGAACAATACACATTATGCACTGTCTTTGTGTTTTTGACAGCATTTATAAAATCACTCCCAGATACATGAAATTTACTGTGTTGATACATCAGAGGTAAAGTCATACTTATTAAAGCACCATCTCTTATAGGTTTGGTAGAGTTTAAAAAAATCACTTCCTCCATTCTTAGGGTGTCATTTACTCTGCTGAAACACGTGCTGAAAACCTCACTAATTAAAGCACTGTTTTTAAAATAATTATTTTGCGCTAATTCAGCAAAGAAAGGAAAGGACCGATACTTGATTTTGTGACAGAGCTAGATATTTACCAGCCCTCAGGTAACGGTGATCTTTCTAATCTTGAAAGTGATTATATTAAGCAGTGTAAGGTGATCAGTTCCACAATACTGAGGGCAAAAGAGACTTACTCGTCACATAAAACATTAATTTCAAAATGTTCGTCCATAATTTTCTAACTGCAGTTCTGTACATCTGAAGCAAAATTTGTAATACTTTTTGTGGCGATTACTTTATTAAGCACCTAATTCTTATTATACTTTTCTTGACCTAGTAAGTCCCATTAAGCATGGGCTATTTTCCAGGGAGATGCGAGATGGTACTCGTATAGAATGCTATACATTTTGTATAGCATGATACTTTAAGAGGGAAATGCATGATACAATCACTTAGGGATAAAACATGCATTTGATCTGATAGTTGTAGAATTTAGGAAGCATAGATTTTTCCAAAAAAATAAAAAAAAAATAGAAACAAACAAAGTGACAAAGGCTGGCCTGATTAACAACATATACATGCCTAACACTAGTCCCCTTTCTGCAAATGCAGCGGCATACTGGCTCAGGGTGTATTTCACAGCATGCACATCACAATGCGAAGTTAATGTTTCTCTTCAGCTTGGTCTATAATGTAGAGTATTATCCTTAGCTGCCATTTTACATAGAAATTATGTTCTCCACTGTGTTTTAGGAGATCCAGCCGCAGAGGAGTGGACCCAGTGGAGTGTCTGTTCTCTGACATGTGGACAGGGGTGGCAGGTGCGGACACGTTCTTGTGTATCATCTCCCTATGGTACTCTTTGTAGTGGTCCATTGAGGGAAACACGGATTTGTAATAACACTGCCACCTGCCCAGGTAAGTTTTTTTTTTTTTCATTTTTTTTTCTTTCTTTCTTTCTTTAATTTTTCAAGTTTCATTTTAGATCCAGTTGAATTAATGTTTAAATGGAGCTGTTTTCTTATAATTTAAGGAAAATATGAGATGTATAAGACAAAGCTTGAGTTTTGCAGGCACTATTTTATTTCTTGTTGCAAAAACTTCTAATTGGGTGACGATATGCAAGCTGCAATATTCATTTGATTTTCTAATCCAAGCTGATGTATTATCAGGAATTAGTTTGGGTCTATTTAGATTTGCCAAAACTTTGCACACAAGTGACAGTCCTGTATTATAACTATTTGCTGAACTAAATCCTGGATATATTACCAGATTCATAACCCTCACAGTGATGAAGAAATTCTATTCACTGCACAAATCTCTAGTGCTTTCTGAAATGTCGGACATTGGCAGCAATCTGACATGCCGCTGATCCCTGCTGTGTGAAGTAATGTCCTATGACATTTGTTCTGTAATTGCAGTGCTCTTCTTGGTTGGTGCACGTGGTCATTAGTTATATTTTAAATCATGTGCTCAGCTGCTGGACCCTGCCTGAATATTGTGCTCTCTGTCCTGCCCCGTCCCGTTCATCATTTACATGTCAGTCCCATCACGTTACTTTCTCATCTCTCACCGCAGCCATTCCAGACTAATACGCACCACTAGTCTTTGCATATCCGATTTGTAACTGTCAAATATCAGCCACATCGGGGCTTGTGGTAGACTTTGAGGCAAGCTTAATGAACAACATTTGCTAATTTCCCTGGCATCTGTCCACTTGTGACACTGCCAAATGATAGCCATGCCTGAGAGAGGGAAGCTACAGAGAGAATATTCAGCTATAATGATTTACACACAACACTAAGACTTTTAATTTTGTACTTCCTTAAACTTAAACTTAAAAGAGAATTCCTGAAGTGCACACTTAACTTTCCAGCATTTATGAAAACATAAAATATTCAGTGACTAAAGCAAGCTGACCTAGACATTTCTAGCTATTTGTTTGTTGTAGTATAGTACTTTAGACAAAGCACTGCTTAACATTAAAACATATTCCATCTTCTGACCATTTGTTATGATTTCTGAATACCATTAGTGGGTAGTTTAATGGTCCAGGATCCTGTGCTCTGGTTTGGAGTAAGGAGATACTTGTGTACTGGACTGGTTTTGCGATATAGACTTTTTTATGGTAGTGTTTAATAAATATGAACAGCACTAGGAAAGAACAACATAGTCCTCTGACCCAGACTTAACAGAACGAAGAAAGGACAATGTAGTCCTGTGGCATAGAATTATTTGGCTCTTCAGAGGACTGATATTTTGGTACTTTGGAAGTGCTTCAGGTTATACAGCATTTCTTACTATGTATACGAGTAAAATTATTTGTAACTACACTGAATGTGACCAAATTCTTAGTGAAAGATTTATAGCAACACCATTTGATACACATAACGAGTTATGCATTAGCAAACTAGTGTAAGTTACCTCAGTTTCACTGACTAGGAATGTGGTTTTGTTGCTAGGAGTTCTGGTCTGATTTATTACAGGATACATTAAGTTTCCTGCAGCCTAAGTAAAGTTTATATGTGTAAGTAGGTATGTGAGTGGGTGAGTGTATGTATGCATGTATGTGCATGTGCATGTGTGTTTGTATGAGTATGTGTGTGTGTGTGTGTGTGTGTGTGTGTGTGTGTGTGTGTGTGTGTGTGTGTGTGTGTGTGTGTGTGTGCATGTGTGTGTGTGTGTGTGTGTGTGTGTGTGTGTGTGTGTGTGTGTGTGTGTGTGTGTGTGTGTGTGCATGTCTGTGCAAGTTTATGAGTGTGTATATATAATTGCCCTCTACATCCCCCCTGGTAATAACATCTCCACTCTTGAAGAAATCCTCCTCTGGATCTCTACCAATATTAAGTTAGAGACCGTCATACTTGGAGATGTAAATATTGACTGGAATAAAATCAACAACCCAAATCCCACCATATCCATCAATTTATATAACCATACCCAACTAACTAATTCTATCACCAGACTCAACAAAACTAACCCCCATGGTACAACTCTAGACTGGATCCTAGTATCCAACCCTAACAACGTTACAAACTCCAGCACTATTTCTGACCCTATAGGTGACCACTGGCCATCTTTCATCCACAGAGCTACTCACTCCTCTCCTCACCCACACCAATATACCCACACCCATAACCTCACAAACTGTAACCCCACAACCTTCTCTGATGCACTAAAACAAACTGTAACTCCCTAAAAACTCTACCACTTGACAATGCTGTAGAATTCTTCAACTCAACCTTCTTAAGCATCCTCAACTCCGTAGCTCCACCAATAACAAGGAAGGTCAAAACTAAGTACACCCCTTGGCTAACCAAAGACACCAAAAAACTTATGCTACAAAGAGATAAATCCTGGAAAACATACCACCAAAATAAGCAGCCAGAAACCCTCCTTATATATAAACAACTTCACAACCTTGTTAAAAAACAAATCATTAGAGATAAAAAGTCCTACTATATTAAACTCCATTCCAACCAATATAACAACCCCAAACATTTCTGGAACTCACTTAATTCTTTTCTCAAACCAGGTACCAAAAATAACCCCTGCCCTGACTCAAACAAATCTGATTCTGAAATAGCCTCCCTATTCAACTCCTTCTTTACCAGCACCATCGCTGACCTGACCAAAACCTTCCCTAACAACCCACCCTCCCAACCCATCCAATCTTCCACACCCCCTACACAACCCTCTGCCTGTCATCCACCCCAATATTTGAACTTAAACCCATCTCTCCCTCCCACATATAAGGATTACTCTCTAAATTAAAATCGTGCTCCAATGCCCCTGACAATATTCCATCTTCATCCATAAAAATAGCTGCAGACAGTATTGCTCTTCCTGTCAGCATCTTAATCAACAGATCCATACAAAAATGTTATGTGCCCAAACTATGGCATGCTGCCTTTATCCTCCCTCTCCATCAGGGAGGCAAAAACAATAGCATCTCTAATTTCCGCCCTATGGCTATCCTCTCCCCAATCTCAAAACTCCTAGAGAAATGCATCCACTTACAGCTTATGCCATTCCTAGCCAATCATCAGCTAATTACTCCAACCCAACATGGTTTCTGACCTGCCCATAGTACTATCACCACCCTGCTCTCATTCTTAGACACAGTACATCTGGCCCATGACTACTTGATCTGTTCAAAGCATTTGATACCATCTCCCACACCCACCTCTTAAACCACCTTTCTTGCCTCCATGTCTCTGAGAATTCTTTATCCTGGTTCTCAAGCTACCTCTCTGACAGGTGTCAAGCCATGAAATGGTGGAAAGGCACCTCTTCCTTGCTTCTGACCCCCACTGGGGTACCTCAGGGATCCATACTTGGTCCAGTGCTGTTCAACATCTTTATTAATGATTTCCACAAAGCCATACCCAAATACCAAAATTGTACAATATGTAGACAATTCAAGTTTAATCTGCTGCACCTCCAACCTCCCTAAGCTACAAATAATAACCCAAACTGCTTTCACCTCCACTGAACAATGGATGCTCCAAAACTACCTCTCACTAAATGCCAACAAATCCAAAATACTGCTATTCTCGCCTTCAAAAGCCTCCCCTCTTGATAAAAATTCTTTCCAAATTAATAGCCACAACAACGCTGCCTTAGAGGCTGATCCTTTCGCTAAACTACTTGGGGGTAACTATTGAAGAACACCTAATATTCGACACTCACATTCAGCAAAACATTAAGAAAACTCATGTTAAACTCAGTGTGCTATACAGAAACATCCACTTCCTTTCCCCTCCCACCAGAGAAACCCTTGCCACTACCTATCTACTTCCCTCACTCTTATATGGCGCTCCTCTCCTAACAAACCTATCTGCCTCTCTCTCTCCTCCAAACTGGAAACCTGTTACAATAAAATTTCTAAATTTGCCACCAAAGCCAAGGTCTCCTCCCAGCATTATACTGCCCTCCACTTGTTAAACTGGCTTGAACTCCCCAACCATCTAGACTATCTCCAAATTACTATAGCCCATAGACTAAGTTTTCAACCTACTAAATGCCCAGCCCTAACCAATATCCTCCAATCATACTCCCCTCCAAGATCTCTAAGATCAACCCACCAAAACCTAATCACTGTCCGTAAACCCAGTCGTCCTGCTGGGCAGTATCTGCTATCCTTTTCTTTAGCTAAAAATGGAATTCCTTGCCATCCTCTCTAAGGACTTGTGAAAGCTTTGACACCTTTAAAACTCTCCTACACTCCTACCGTTCTTCAAACTGGAAATGCAGCTGTTCTCTCCCCACATAGCCTCACGCTTTTCCCTCCCCATAAAGTCTTGTCTACCTCTGAGCTTAAACCTAACCTGACGTAATTGTAAAAGGTAAACTCACAACTGTACATCCCACAATAACCACTCTACCACCTTTTGCTCTCTCTTCTCATTTTTTTCCCCCCTCATCTCAGCTTCCTCTGCCTTCCTAAATTTCAGACACCTTATAATCAGGGAACTTATTCCTGTTCGTTACTTTAAAATCAAAACCGTAACCATGGTTTCTTCACTATGATTTTCGTGTACCTACTCTATATAATAAAATTCTAAATATTTTGACACTATGAAACCAAAGAATTTATGTTGTTCTCTGACACAAAATGATATTTTAATAGTTTTTCTTTACTTTGTTTGTAACTGTGAACACACTGTGTAACACAGAGATATTTAATTGTATTTCTTTACCTCATTTTGATTGTAACTGTGAATAACAGTATGTAATGAGGAGCCTTTCTCCCCGGGCCTCCACTGAAAATGGGCTCCCAGAGCCCAGTGGACCTTCCCGGTCATCAAACTGCAATAAATAAATAAATAAATGTGCGTGTGTGTATATGCATGTATGTGTGTCCGTGTGTGTGTGTGTGTGTGTGTGTGTGTGTGTGTGTGTGTGTGTGTGTGTGTGTGTGTGAGAATGTGTTTGTGTACATACATGTGTATGTGAGTGGGTGATGGTATGTGTGCGTGCGTGTGTGCACATGTGTATGTGGATGTGTGTGTGAGTGTGTGTGTATGTATGGATGTGTGTATGCATGTGTGTGTGCATGTGTATATGTATGTGTGTGTGTGTGTGTGCATGTGCGCACGTGTGTATTTGTGTGTGTGTGTATGTGTGATTGTGTGTGTGTGTATGCGTCATTGTGTGTGTGTGTCTGTGTGTGTGTGTGTGTGCATGCGTGTATGGCAGTGCCTGCGTCAGCTCAATGCATAGGCCACGAGTGTAAACACTAGCACAGCCACAGGTTTAGTTACAGAAAAGAGTAATTAAGAGATATGCTAATGATCATAAAATGTGATCTTTCTCATTGCAGTCACAGCAGTCTTTGAATCGCATTTCCAGTGATCATGTATGCTTACCTACTTGAGGCAGGCAATTTATGTAAGCAGTAGGATTTTTTCTTGAATTTTAGGATAGACCATTAATGTGGGTTTCCTCCAGGTGCTCCAGTTTACTCCCATGTTACAAAGACATGCTTCTGGAGTGCTTCTACCCAGGCCTCTACTGAAAATTGGCTTTGTTCCAAATCAAACTTTCCCGCTAAACAAATGTTAAATAAATAAATAAAATTTTGTGATTTTTGCATTTTATGTCTTATTTTGTCAATGTATCTTTAGACAACTCATATTTTCACTGTGGTGCTGTCTTAGCCATTGCTAAATGTTTATAATAATGCACGGATATGTGAAAGGAGTGAGACACAATATGGGGAAGGATAGGCGGGGTTAGCAAAACTTGTACAACGGCTAAAGACACTGCAACTAAGGTATAAACCATAAAAAAACAAAACCTGTATATGGAAAGCACAGACAGTAAAGGACATCACAAGTGGAGGAGAGGTAAAGGCAGCAACATTTGAGAAAAAATTACCCAGGAGTAGGCATATCAGTTGAGCTGAGTATAAACATGCAGCATCATAACACTAAAGAGGACTGGCAGATGAAGAAAGTATGATCTCTTTACATAAATTTCAGGCCATAATCCTCATAGAATATCAAGAGATGATTTGGAGACCTCTTTATTGTACGGATAGAGATAGCCTGGATGCAGTTCAATAAAGTATATGGTATGCAGTCTGTACCTGAAGTAAAACATGGAGAAGCCAATGTGCATAGTTTTAAAAAAAAAAAAGAAGGCAGATGGGTATGACAGAAATGTTTAGGTTCTTCAGAGGACTATCTGCTGTCCAAGTAGGTAAATAAGAGTCTGCAGTTTGAAGATCTAAAGATAACAGCTGAGTTGAGACGTACAAATGTGTTCATTCGTAGAAAAGGTGATTACGCAGAAAGACCAAAAACAGTAATAGACTAATGTATAAAACAAATGATGGGAGGGGGTAGGTTTTCAGGTTATGTAACATCTTAAGCTTATTCATTAGGTAGCAAAATGGGAAGTGGAACAGGCAGCCCCATCTGCCATCTGAACGTATTTTCTCAGATATTGATGCTGCTTCACAATGAGTTATTTCTGTTCTTTAAACTGGTGCTTCTCAAAATCTGCATATCATCTCATCAAGAATAAATATTTCATGTGCAACAGCTGTAAAATCAACACTTTTCATAATAACCACTGTTTTATCCTACATAGTTGTATTGTAATCTAGCTAAAGCTTAGTCTTACCTTTCTCAAAGCATGTTGTTAGATCTGTGCATTATTATAAACATGTAGCATATGAATGTATTGCACAGAATCTTTTGCTATATGCATTTTCCTGAAGCTCTTCTTTGTGCTGATATTTGGGGCATTATTTAATTGAAGCACATGTTGACTGTGTAGTCTGTGCATGCCATGATGAAGCCATAATTCTTGGAGAGGTAATGACATAGCTAGTGGTATGAACAGGATTAGTTTCACACTTAACTGTCGATTTTGATTCAGAAAGTGCACATTGATTCAAAACTGTTGTCTTATTGACTTTTTAACATCTCTTATTTTTGCTCTCCACTAAACCTTAACTTTTTAAACAGGTAAAACTCAAGTTACCTACTTTCACATCTAACTTCTCTAGTGCACACTGCAGAGTGCATTCTTTTCAATCTTACCTTTAAGCATCCCTGTGACTAGCACTTTCTCTAATACCTGCTGGAAAGCACTAGGAAGCCTTAAACTCATACAAACACTGAACTCTCCTTGTTAACAAGGAGAAATTAACAGTAGGCACTAAACAGCCTATAATTGCAAAGTACCTTGCTAAGGAAACAGCTCCTATACTTTACAAAGAAAAAAAAAAGCCCCAAACCAGGCATGTCCAAGGGTCAGCTTCTGGTGATTTCTCCTGTCCACCTGGTGAATCTGGGCATACTGGGGCAATGCAGCAATTGCCTCATGTACACAGACAACCCTCTCCTCCTACCACCCAACACTACAACCTGTGAGAGATGCACTTACATAGCCAAAATGGAAGCAAAGCTCTCTCCACCCAAGATTGTGCTAAACAGTCAAGAGGAGAAGGTTAACACCCACACTACACCTCAAGCAACACATAGCCCTTCTAAACCCGCACCACCAACACCCACATATAGTAACACTAAATCCACATATGCAGAGGCCCTTAACTGTAACCTGCCCAAGCAACAAAGACCTCTGAAGCTGAAACGCAAACAAACACCAATCACAACCAATGTGTCACATAGTTCACAACACCAGTGTGCCACCCAGCAACAGCCCCTAAGGCAAGACAATGTACCTAACACTTTAGTCATAGGTGACTCTATAGTCCGGCACACTGATGTCCCTCTCACCAGGTTGAATAAGGAGAAAATTACAGTCAGCTGCCTGTCGGGTGCCAGGATCCAGCACATAATGCATGCACTCAAGTCACTCCACAACAAGTACAGATATGACTCTGTCATTGTCCATGTTGGAGTGAATTACTTGAGATGTACCTCCCTGGACTACATGAAAAGAGACATGGAAGAGCTCTTGGATCATGTGGCCCAGGTAGGTATGACCCTAGCCCTGAGTAGCATCCTGCCTTCGCCCAGAATGATACCACAATATAAGGATAAAATGATTGACTTCAACAATTGGCTGAGCTTATGGTGTCATTCAAAGGGGATCCAGTATCTGTCTGCCTGGGATGACATGATTGACAGACCACGATGCTTTGCCAGAGATGGTCTGCACCTGTCGCCCCTGGGATTCAGGTTACTGGCTAAGGCTCTTGCCGCCCCTATAGTGCCTTTTTTAGGCAAACTTCAAAGGACAAAACCACCACCGTAACAGGTACAAGCATGCAAAATCTGAAGGTAATGCTACTCAATGCTAGAAGTCTAAACCTCAAAATGCACTGTCTCGAGGCACTCCTAAAAATGGAGAACATCGATATCTGTGCAGTAACTGAGACCTGGTTCAAGGCTCCAGAGAGCACCCCTGCAATACCAGGCTACAACTCGTACCACACTTTTCGGCCACCAAACCAGGACCGAAACACTAAAGGTGGAGGAGTGTCAATATTCACCAAGGATATTCACACCACCAGGCTAGTTGGCCAACACAATGTGTCTGAAATTCTCCAAGTGCAACTAACACTAGGTAAGACTGCAATCCAAATTGTAGCTTGCTACAGATCCCCCACCATACCCCAAGATTCTCACTACACCTTTCTAAACATACTGGAAAATATTAAGATAGAAGCAAACACCCTAATACTGGGTGATTTTAACTATCCTGCCATTAACTGGGAAAACTACTCATGTCCCAACACCTTTGCGCAACGGTTCTTGGAATTCATAAATTCCAATGCCCTGGATCAACTAATCCATAGTCCCACCAGGGGCTCCAATATCCTAGACCTGGTCATTACCAACATGGGAAATCAATGCTCCATACCTATGGTCACCCCCTCGTTAGTCAGGTCTGACCATAAGCTAATCACCCTTAACATCCACATCCCACCCCCACCCCCCAGTAAAGAAACCACCATAAAAAACTTCTTCAAAGCCAACTTCATGCTACTCAAGTCAGAAGTGACAAACTTCATGACACCCATGCAGACGGGAACTGAAAGTTCAACTGCTGAATCCTACACTAAGGCACTGTATGAGCACATCCACTCATGCATAAATCGTGCCATCTCAAATAGAACCAAAATGCTCTCATCCAAAAAAAGGAAGCCAATCTGGTGGTCCCCTGCCATAAACAAACTTTACAACAAAAGGAAGAAACTTTTGCAGAAAAGAGGAAAATCCCAGGATGCAGAAAACTCCCTTACTAGCCTCAGTAAGAAACTGAGATGCCTCATAAAATCCTCCAAAGCTAGTTACGAAAATAAAATTGCCAAAGATTCCAAAGGCAACCACAAAGCATTCTATAACTATGTCAAGAATCTAAATGGCAATGCTCAGATCTGCTCTGAGCTAAAACAGAATGGCATTAAATATACTGATCCGAAGGATATTGCCAATATCCTGGCAGATTGATTCAGTGCCAACTTCACCCCCTCTCATCCCCTAAATGGCCCATCTCAATACTGGAAGATTGCCAAATTCCAGTAATAACGGCCACACAGGTACAAAACGCACTCTCTAAAGCCAAGAATACAGCATCCATGGGACCAGATGACATCCCGGGCTGTGTACTACATGAACTACAATATGAACTGGCACCTCACCTAAGTGTCATGTTTAATCATAGCCTCACCTCAGGTTTCGTGCCCACTGAGTGGCGCAGAGCTACAGTTATCCCAATCCACAAGGGGATCCACCTTGGATCCCGGAAACTACCGTCCCATCAGTCTGACAAGCCTTATCTGCAAGGTCATGGAGCGTATTATCATGGAACTTATAAACAAAGACATTGGCAACCTTCAAACACTGGACCCCACCCAGTTTGGGTTTGTGAAGGGCCGATCTTGTCTCCTGAACCTGATTGACTTCTTTGAATCAGTCTCCAGAGCCATGGACAAGGGTAAGGTGGTCCACACAGCCTATCTAGACCTTGCCAAGGCCTTTGACACCATCCCTACACTCTGGAATCATAGATAAACTTACTAAGTTGGGCATTAATCCCTATGTCACCCAATGGGTTGCTAAATGGCTTACTGATAGAACCCACACTGTAAAAGTAGCCGACTCCAAATCCAGCTCCAGACAAGTGACAAGTGGAGTACCTCAGGGTTCAGTCCTGGGGCGCTCTTGTTTGGCATCTACTTCTCTGAAGTACAGGTCAACACTAAGGGACTCTGGCTAACAAAGTCTGCAGATGACTGCAAACTGGGAGCCATTATTGAATCCCCAAATGATGTGGATACTCTACAAACGGGCCTTACAGAAACAGATGCTTGGTGCCAGAGCCATGGGCTCAAGCTCAATGCCAAGAAATGTATTGTTATCCCCTTTGGGAAAAACATGTATCCATGAATTACCATATAGGTGGCAGTACACTAAACACAGAAAGTGTGATAAGAGACTTAGGGACACAGGTGGACAGTGGTCTCACCTTCGATAACCACATCGCCACAACAGTCAGGAAATCCTTCTATGTGGCACACCTCATCACGAAGGGCTTTTCATCCAGAAAAAAGGAAGTCATTGTCCCACTGTACTCATCCCTCATTAGACCCATTATAGAATACAACGCCCCATTTGGTATGTACCTCTCAAGACATCTGCAACAACTGGAAAGGCCTCAGAAATTCCTCACTAAAAGAATCACAGGTCTAAAGCAGATGCCCTACGCTGACCGCCTTAACAAACTCCAACTATACTCTGTCACATATCGTCTACTCAGAGGCGATCTCTGCTTAACATACAAGGCCATGTCAAACCCAGAGCTGTTGGATATGTTACACTTAAAGAAATCCCAATCCCTCAGAGCTACACGCTCCAGAGATCTAAACCTTGTCATCACAATAAACAAAACATGCTGGAGGGATAGGTTCCTGACCCAAAGACTCCCCAGACTCTGGAATAGATTGCCCATACATGTCAAGCAGAGTGCCTCTTTGGACCTCTTCAAGAGGAACCTTGACGATTGGATGGGAGAAAGGAAATTCACCCCAGGGATCACGTCAGTCGCCCTGCTAGACAGGGGTCCAGGAAAGTAAATAATGTGGGAAGAAATAGCCAGGGAATTGTTATGGCTAGGCTTGTATAGGCCCTAGGGCTGATAGCCTAGTACCAACCTATGAACCTATGAACCTATGAACCTGTCCCTTCCAATCATAATTCAGAAAATGCCTGTTGATACAAAACCTGTTGTTCCTTTTGACTATATAACTGTGTTTTATTTGCTCTTTGCCTGACAATATTTATCTTGTCAGGTTGATTGTGTCACTTCGTACTTTTGCCTCATTCAAGGGAAGTTGTTTGATTTTCTGGTAAATCACTGAAGATTACAGTCAATGCATAGTGAAATAAAACCTATTGTTATGTTAACTTTTTAAGTGAATTGTTTAAAAAAATAAAAATAAAACACGCTTCATGCAGAAGGCCATCCTTTGCACTGATGTAAGACAACTCAGCATTGCATTCATGACCGCAACTTCCACACAGTCCAGTGTTGTCCATTATAGCCATGAACAGCAGCTGCACTGTACAATTACTTACTACAGAGTTATTTAATGTCCAATAGTAAGCTTATACTGAAACCTAATGAAATAAAATAAGCTTGATGTACAGAGCAGCATAGCTTTTGAGACAGCTTCTCAATAGTTCTTTGCTAATACTGTCTGAACTGCCTTCCAGTGCCTGATATGCTAATCCCATATATCAGTAAGAATGACTTCCCTTTAACAACAAGTGTCGAGTGGTGGCACCTGTAACATACATACATACAAATATTTTAAGCAGAGGCATTAATGCCCGTCTAGCCTGTCAACATACAAAACATTTGTTCCCATAGTAAGTGTTGAGGCTGCTTTAAACATATCTCAATTAGTACTTGCTTTAATGCAATTTGATAGTCTACCCCATGCATCAGCTGCTCTGTCAGGGAACCAATTAGTGGACTTCTCATTCCTACTGAAACATCTACACAGGTTATCTGATCAGTCTCTTGTACTTTAGGATGACCCCAGACACTCCCAGAGATAGTTGTCTCTAAATACCCTGCATACCTGAATAATTCTAAATACGACTCTGGTAATATTATATCTAACCTCTTACTCGATTTATCCAAAGCTTTTGATACAATTTCACACCACCTCCTCTTGTCTAAACTCTCTCATCACAACATATCTACCTCCTCTATCAACTGGTTCTCCAGTTTACCTCTCTAATAGACAGCAATCAGTCAAGTCGAAAAACTGTACTTCCCCCTTCCTTAACACCCTCACAGGAGTACCACAGGGGTCCATATTATGCCACCTACTGTTTAATATATTCATAAATGACTTCTACCAGTGTATTCCTAATGCCAAGCTCATCCAATATGCAGATGCCTCTATGATAATCTACTCTGCTGAATCCCTCCCCAGACTAATCAACTAACCCAAGAAGCCTTCCTATCAACCAAGAACTAGATGTTAAACAACCACCTAGCACTAAATGTTTCCAAAACTAAACTTATAATATTCACCCCCTCGAAGTATACTAAAATAGATAGGAACTCTTTCTCCATAACAAGCCATAACAGGACCCACATTGAAATCATGCCCCATACAAAGCTACTAGGTGTCACTATTGACAAACAAGTTAAATTTGATATTCACCGCCACTCAAACATAAAGAAAACCCACCCAAAACTAGGCTTACTCTACCATCGCAACGGCTTCCTTACTCCCTCAAGTCCTTTCTGCCACCTATCTCATTCCCTCCCTCTTGCATGGTGCCCCACTACTTATTAATCTTCAATCCAGTTTAAAGACTAAACTAGCTTCCTGCTAAAACAAAATCTCAAAGTTTGCAGCTGGTGCCAAATCCTCCACTCACCACTGTAATGCCTCCACAAACTAAATTGGCTTGAATTACCCCACACCTCTCCTTCATCCTACTTTTTTATGCACATAAACTTATCTTCAAACCCTTCCTCTGCCCTTCCCTTAACTCCTCCCTCAAATTGCACCAGCCTGATAGACTCCTCAGGTCAAATAATCAAAACCTGCTTGAAATACATAAGCCTGCTCCTACTCCAGGCAAATTCATTTTGTCCTTCTCTCTATACTGACTCTGGAATGCCCTTCCTCCACATATTTGTACCACCAACAACCACTCCAACTTCAAAACCTCACTCCACGCTTACCTCTCATCCCTCTTGGATTGCTCCTGCTCACATCCCTCCTGACCCCTCCACTGAACTATATCCTAGCTCCTCCCCTACTCTAATCTCTCTCTACTCAGATCTCTCTCCTCTAGTTCTCTGCAACCCTCAGACCTTCTTTGTCAAAACTACACAGCACTGATCCCCACTGCCCAGTCTACTAACCCAGTCCTCCTCCATCTTCCACCTTTACTCCTTCCTTACATACCTATATCGTTCACTTCACCTATTGGTCCTTAATTTCCCTAGTCTCTGATTCTTTTACTTTCTGTCTTATAATCAGACTTGAGAAGTCACTATTGTAGACTATGTAAATATATGTACAGATAGAAACATCCTTGATAGCCATGTAGAAACATTTAATCATTATTTCTTTTGTTCTGTACATTTTTTATTTCCATGTTATTCTACACATCTTATCCATTTTATATACTCTGAAACAATTATGTATGTTTGTCTAATTTACTATATCAATTATCATTGTTGGAACTTTTCTGTTAAGGAATATGATCGTTAAGCAACAGCAAAATATTGCAACAAGATTTCCTCAAGTTAATGTTGACCAGGGTATGGAAAAGATATTGGACAATGTACAGCTTTTTGAAAAAAGGTTAGTTGAACAGAAGAAAAACAAAATCACTAGAGACACTAAGGATTTTGCTTTAGGCCATGTTTTCACCTGGCCTATGACTATTTCCAATCTTAATTCTAGTTCTGTGGCACCTGCACATGAACATAAACAAATGAAACAGAATATTGCATTAATTAACAATTCAGTCCCTGTTGTTCCTAACACATCCGTTGTTGGTGTTGAACATAATGATGCTAGTAACACTGTGGCTAGTAATATTGTGTCTCCTCAGATGGGAAATGCTACTGCATCTGTTGAGGCTGATGAACGCTCTAACATTGTTGTTTCTTCCGCTAATCTTGACCTTAGTAATAATACGAGTTCTTTGGAACATAGTAGAAATGTTGAACAATCAGTTAGACGAAAGGTTTTTCACTTACAAAATGGGCATAATAACCCCACTGGCTCTCATGTCCCTTTCCCGATAGATTTACAACACTCAGCCAAATGGCAGAGGTCGTTCAGCCGTGGCAGACAGAAACGGAAAGGGTCAGGTGGGGAGGACACAGGCCCCACATTGAAGAAAATGTGGGAACGAGTGGACAATCATTAATTTATAATTTATCCCATAGGAATCTAACTGGTTCGACCATCCAGGTGCACTCTTTGTACCAAAGCAAGCGTCCCAGTCTGGGACCCCAGCCATAAATAAACTCTACAACAAAAGGAGGAGAAAAATAGCTAAAGACTCAAAAGACAATCATAAGGCCTTTCTTTAGTATTGCAAAGCCATGGAGAGGATCATAATGGACCTTTTAAACTTGGTTGACTTTTTCAAACAGTCACCAGAGCCATTGATGAGGGAAAGGCAGTCCATAGCCTACCAGGTATCATTGAAAAACTCATCACCACAGGGTCAGAGTTGCTGGCAAGCCTGTCACAAGTGGTGTCCCACAGACATCTGACACAGATATCCTTCAGAAGGGTCTCACAGAAGCGGATAGTTAAATGCCAAAAATGCATAGTTGGCAATCCACTGAGCACAGAAGAAGTTATCAGGGACCTGGGACCCCAGGTTGATAGTAGTCTGTCATTCAACTCCCATGTAGCTTATCATGAAGGATTCTCATCTAGATCAAGGAGGTCATAGTCTCCTGAGCATGAGCTACAAGTGTTGAAGAAAGGTTTATCCTTTATACCTACAAGTAAGAGTGAGTTATCTGATGCCATCATAGATTTTAAATTGTTCGCATGCAATGTACAGTTAAAATTAGACTTTGGATTGCCCAATAATGGTAACAACTCTAGTATAATGTTCCATCCACCTAGTACATATGTTCCAAGTTTGCATCCACTTTTGGATGTTTTTAATAAGCTGGTGGAGGATGATGTACATAGAGTACAGTCAACTAATACAACCGGACTCACTAGGAAGAGTAACTTGAACTATAACCAAAAGAAAGCACTGAAGGACTTAAGTTGTGACCCCACTATAATCATAAGGCCCCCTGATAAAGGGGGACCTGTTGTGATTCTAGATCATGATAGTTACAAAACCAGTATGGGTCTGTTACTTCAAGACACTTCGTTTTATACTGTTATTGATATGAATGAGGTTGAAAGTAAGGTATTAAAAATGTATGACATGTTGGATGATATCCTTATGAGTAAATATATAACTTTTGATTTATTTATGTTTTTAAGAGTCAGCAATCCTTTGGTCCCTATAATCCAAGGTCTGCCCAAAGTTCATAAAAACTTTGAAAATCCTCCCATGAGACCTATTGTCTCTGCAAGAGGTTGGGTCACAGAACCTCTGTCTATTTATATTGAACATTTTCTAAGACCTGTAGTTGAAACTAATGGTCATGTCTTGAAAGACAGTAAGCAGCTTTTAATGAGCCTTTATGATTATTTGAAACCTGTAGCCAGTAATGCCTCTTTCTTTTTGGTTACCCTGGATGTTACTAGTCACTTTACAGTAATACCGAATGAAGAAGGGATAGAAAGGGTGTATAATTATTTAACCACACACTCAGCTTTTGATACAAAAACAATTGATTTAATAGCTTTGTTTTTGGAAACAGTTTTGTGCAACAATGCATTTATGTTCGAAGACACTTTATATTTACAAAGAGATGACATAGCTATGGGTACTTCTTGTGCTAATAGCTACCCCAATCTCGTTATGGCTAACTGGGAGGAAGAAAAACTATTCCCACTTGAAAGTCACAAACGGAATGTAGGTTTTTATAAGAGATTTGTGGATGATTTGTTTTTGATTTGGAATGGGGATGAACCATCATTACTTGAATTTTCCTTGCAGTTAAATACTTTGACAAGTTAACTTAATTTTACCATGAATCACTCCACACAGAATATCTCTTTTCTTGATGTCAACATAGAAAGATTAGATAGTGGGCTAGTGAATACTGGTGTACATAGAAAAGCTTGTTTTCGGAATACATTGTTGCACAGAGGGAGTATGCACCCTCATTATGTCTTTAGGAATGTTGTGAAGGGTCAATCTATGAGGGCGTCCAGGTTAAACCCGACAGAGGAAGGCTATCTACAAGAGCTCTCTGATTTGAGAATGAGGCTCATAGACAGAGGTTATAACAAACAAGAAGTTGACAGAGCAATAGAAGAAACTAACTTGGTTAGATCTACAAAAGCGAGTCCGTATTTTTCTGATTCTAATTTAGCTTTCCCTATTTGCAGTCCTGTTAGGAATATTCATAATGTAATTAAAGTACCTATGTTTTACACTTCTGACACTAGTAATTTAATTAATATTGTACAGAAACATTGGGGGACACTTCTGATACTAGTAATTTAATTAATATTGTACGGAAACATTGGGGGACACTTCTGATACTAGTAATTTAATTAATATTGTACAGAAACATTGGGGGACACTTCTGACACTAGTAATTTAATTAATATTGTACAGAAACATTGGGGGACACATCTGATACTAGTAATTTAATTAATATTGCACAGAAACATTGGGGGACACTTCTGACACTAGTAATTTAATTAATATTGTACGGAAACATTGGGGGACACTTCTGACACTAGTAATTTAATTAATATTGTACAGAAACATTGGGGGACACTTCTGACACTAGTAATTTAATTAATATTGTACGGAAACATTGGGGGGTACTGTTACTTGATGATACTATCAAGCAATTAGTAGGTGACAAGCCTAAATTTCTTTTTAAGAATAAGAGAAATCTCAAGCAAATCCTTTGTCATCCACATCTAGAGGATATGAACACTGGTGATGAATCAATTTATGGGACTAAGCCTTGTCAGAAATGTAACCAATGTGATTACGTTGATGTTAGAAACAGTTTTGTTCACCCAGTTTTGCAGTATACTCATTATAATTATACAATAGCCAATTGTCAAATGGAAAATGTTATTTATTTAGCCCGGTGCACTGTTTGCTGTGCATTCTATATAGGGAAGACTAATAGGAAATTTAGGGAAAGAATCAGGGAGCATTTGTACCACATCTGGTTAGGAAGGGAACACAATGCCCTAGCCAGGCATGTACAAGCCACGGATTCTACCCATCAGTTCAAATTTTCTGCCCTCCAAGTTGTTGTTCCGAACGTCCGAGGGGGTAACATTAGTAATTATACTGAACATTGTGAAATAAAATGGATAATCAGATATAGAGCTGATAGATTGCCCGGGCTTAATGATAAAGTACCTTTGAAGCCCATTTTATACAATAGGAGAATAAAAGTGTTTAAAGAGTCACAGTGAACATAATTTTAGTTATGAGTATTTAGTTACTTATTTATTAATTATTTTTATATATTATAGCTTCCAATGTGTGATGCGGCATCTTGGGTACTCACTTTGAACAAGATAAATTAGATAGTTAGATATAGGGTTATTAGAATATTTGAGATGTATGTTTTAGCCCGTCTTATAGGTTCATAGATTAGTACTAGGCTAACTGCCCTTGCGAGCCATTTTAAGCCTAGCCAATTATCACCTGTGAGATTCAAACCCTGTACCTTATGTTTGTAAGGCAAACACCTTAACCATTAGGCCACCCTCGCAACCTTACATAACATAAGAATAAAGCTATAGTGAGTAATATTACAACATATTTTAACACTGTTTTACTAACATCCTCTCAGGGTATGTAATTATTTTAATGCACTGTGGAGAATGTTAGTTGTATATTGTAAGTGTGGCTAGGTTCATTATTATATTGAGCATATAGTTCGATTGTTTTGATTGAATTGTATATATTTTTTATGCATGTTATGTTGCAGTTTGGTAATTACTTGTTTAACAGGAAATTATATCATTAATTTAGTTTGGGTAATCAATACTATTTAAACCAATTTTATCTGTATGACTTTTCAAGGTCTGATGAAGCCTATATGGTGAAAGCGCTTACCGTTTTTGATATTAAAGGTGTTTTTATACTACGGACTTTTGTCTCTGTCTTTGCTTTTTGAACATTTTGGGATTGTTATACAGAATTTTTTGAGGACACATAGAACTGCCATGTTAGACCTGTGGATGCTAATAGTATCTGTTTTTTTTTTAATTATGTATGTTTGTCTAATTTACTGTATCAATTATCATTGTTGGAACTTTTTACCCCCGTACTCCATTGAAAATGGGCTACTTGGCCCAGTGGACTATCCTGGTAAATAAACTATAAAATAAAAATAAATAAAAATGTCCAATCTTAAATATCTATAAGAGACACTGTAAGTTCACTTATTTCAGTCTTGCATAATAACTTAAATGTTCACATCCATGGATGCCCTTGATATATTTCTGCTGTAATCTTTTCAGTTAATTCATGCTTGTGTTCTTATAAGGTTTCCATATTGTTAATCCATGCTCATCTTTTGGTCTAATCTATTAAAAGGTAATAACTTCATCATTTCTGACTTTCTAGGCTTTATAAAGCTTTTGATAGAACCTATAGTTCTGAGACAATGTTACAATTGCCTCATGTACACGGACAACCCTCTCCTCCTCCCACGTAACACTAACACTTGTGAGAGATGCAGCTATTTAACCAGACTGGAGGCTGAGCTCTCTCAACTCAGGACTGGCAAGACCAGGCAGGAGGAGAAGGCAACTATACACACCACAATACCAGTCTCACATAACTCAACCACACCACTGAATCAAACACATAAACACACTAAGACATACTCGGAGGCTCTGAGTAAAAATTTACCTAAACAGCAGAGGCCTCCAAAGCAGACACCCAAGCAACTGCAAACTCAATACACCACACAAACAACACATAAACAACAAAATCAGTGTGCAAAGCAGTCACTGCCCTTAAGGCCAAATACAACACCAAACATACTTGTCATAGGTGACTCCATAGTCAGACACACTGACGTCCCGCTCACCAGACTGAGTAAGGAGAAGGTCACAGTAAGCTGCCTGTCGGGCGCTAGAATCCGCCACATAACACAAGCACTCAGGTTCATAGGTTCATAGGTTCATAGGTTCATACTAGGCTATCTGCCCGAGGGCATTTTTTACAGCTAGCCCCCCATGGTGTAGCTTACGCCACCCTTTATGGGGAGGGGGAATATTATTTTGCTGTTTTGTGCCTCTGTGTGACACTGACAGAGGTAATCCCCTCAGGTCTCTCAACAGCAGGTACAAGTACGACTCAGTCATTGTCCACGCTGGTGTCAACGACCAGAGACGTACCTCCTTGGACTACATGAAAAGAGACATTGAGGAGCTCTCTGATTATGTAGCCCAGGCAGGTATGACCCTGACCTTGAGCAGTATCCTACCTACACCTAGAATGATGCCACAATACAGTGATAAGATGATCAGCTTTAATAATTGGCTTAAATTCTGGTGTCATTCAAAGGGGATCCAATGTCTGTCTGCCTGGGATGACATGCTGGACAAGCCACGCTGCTTCGCAAGGGATGGCTTGCACCTGTCACGCCTAGGCTTCCGGATATTGGCAAAGGTTCTTGCCACCCCCATAGTGCCTTTTTTAGGCAAGGCTCAAATTCTAAACCTACCACCCTAGAACACAAAAAAGTAAAAAACTAAGGGTAATGCTGCTCAATGCCAGAAGTCTCAATCTCAAGATGCACGCACTCAAGGCCCTTCTCAGTATGGAGAACATCGATGTCTGTGCTGTGACAGAAACCTGGTTCAAGGCTCCTGAGATCACCCCAGCACTAGCAGGTTTCACCTCATATCATGCGTTCGGCCCCAAAATCCGGACAACACCAAGAAAGGAGGGGGGTGTCCATATTCATAAAGGACACCCACACCTCAAGGTTGGTGGCAACGCACGATGCATCGGAGACCATCCAGGTGCAATTAACCATAGGCAAGACTGCTCTGCAATTTGTAGCATGTTACAGGCCACCCTCTCAAACTCAGGAACCTCACATGGCCTTCCTGAAAACAATGGAGGGATAAATGTATCTCCAAACACCATCATACTAGGTGACTTCAACTACCCTAATATAGACTGGGAACACTACTCAAGCCCAAACACTCTAGCCCAAAGGTTCCTGGAGTTCATAAACTCAAATGCCATGGAACAACTAGTCACCATCCCCACAAGAGGAGAAAACATACTTGATCTCATCATCACGAACATGGGATCACAATGTTCAACACCGAAGTATACCCCTCACTGGTGAGATCAGATCATAAACTAATCTCGCTGGAGGTCCTCATCCCCCCACCTGAAATAAAAAGACCACAGTGAAAAACTTCTCAAAAGCCAACTTCACACTTCTAAAAACTAGTGTGGTCTCCTTTAAGGCCCCTGAGCCAGTGGTAAACATTACTCAAACCGCTGAATCACTTACAAATGCCTTCTACCAGCACCTACAGGACTGCATGGATCGGGCAATCCCAAACAAAACTAAGACTCTTTGTACCAAAGGCAAGCGTCCAGTCTGGTGGACCCCAGCCATAAACAAGCTCTACAACAAAAGGAGGAAGCTACTACAAGATAGAGCAAAATCCTTGAAAGGTAAGACACCTTTGATCATTATAAGTAAAAAACTAAGAGCTCACATAAAATCATCCAAGGCAAATTTTGAGAGAAAAATCGCCAAGGACTCAAAAGACAATCATAAGGCCTTCTTTAGCTATGTTAGAAACCTAGGAGGAAACTCCCAGATATGCTCAGAATTAGTTCAAAATGATGTGAAGATTACTGAACCTACACATATTGCCAACATACTGGCTGACAGGTTCAGTGCAAACTTCTCCCCCCCCTCCCCCCCCAAAAGGAGAGATATCTATACCAGAGGATTGTAGCCCCCCAAACATCTCCAACGCCCAGGTGAGAACTGCTCTCTCCAAAGCAAAAACACAGCATCCATGGGACCGGATGGTGTCCCGGCTGTGTGCTCCACGAACTCAATGAGGAATTAAACCTGCAGTTAAGACAGCTGTTTAATCTTAGCCTCACCTCAGGATACATACCCAAGGAGTGGCGCACGGCGACTGTGGTCCCACTTCACAAGGGCGGTGCCTCCACCGACCCTGGAAATTACCGTCCCATTAGCTTGACAAGCCTTATCTGCAAAGCCATGGAGAGGATCATAATGGAACTCATAAATAAAGACATAGGGAACTTGCAGACTTTGGATCCAACCCAGTTTGGCTTTGTCAAAGGCAGATCATGCCTTTTAAACTTGGTTGACTTTTTCGAGACAGTCACCAAGGCCATTGATGAGGGAAAGGCAGTCCATACAGCCTACCTTGACCTGGCAAAGGCCTTCGACACAATACCCCACTCAGGAATCATCAAAAAATTCATCAGCTTGAATGTAAACCCATACATCACAAGATGGGTTGCAAACTGGCTAAGTGACAGAACCCACAGGGTCAGAGTTGCTGGAGCCATGTCAGACTCAAAGCCTGTCACAAGTGGTGTCCCACAGGGTTCAGTCCTGGGTCCACTCTTGTTCGGCATCTACTTTTCTGAAGTACAAGCAAACACAGGAGGGTTATAGCTGACAAAGTTTGCAGATGACTGCAAACTGGGCCATAGTCGAAAATACATCTGACACAGATATCCTTCAGAAGGGCCTCACAGAAATGGATAACTGGTGCCAGAGCCATGGCCTAAAGTTAAATGCCAAGAAATGCATAGTCATACCCTTCGGGAAAAACAAGGTTACCCCTAGCTACCATATAGGTGGCAATCCACTGAGCACAGAAGAAGTCATCAGGGATCTGGGGACCCAGGTTGACAGTAGCCTTCGCTTGACACTCATGTTGCTAAAGTAGTTAGGAAAACCTTCTACATTGCCCACCTGATCATGAAGGGATTCACATCTAGATCAAGAGAGGTCATCGTCCCCCTGTACTCATCACTCATTAGACCTATGATTGAGTACAATGCCCCATTCGAATGTATCTGACCCGACACCTGCAGCAGCTGGAAAGGCCCCAATAGTTCCTCACCAAAAGGATAAAGGGTCTCAAAAATATGTCTTATGCTGCCCGACTGAAAGAACTCCAGCTCTATTCAGTCTCATACCGCTTGCTCAGAGGTGACCTGTGCCTGACATATAAGGCCATGTCAAACCCTGATTTGATGAATATGCTTCACCTCAAAAAATCTAGATCCTCAGAACCACAAGGGTGGGAGACTTAAACCTTGACACGGTTATTAATAGAACGTGCTGTAGGGACAGATTCATCACCCAGAGTCTCCCTATGCTGTGGAACAAAATCCCGGTACATGTGAGGCAGAGCACCTCGCTGGCCTTGTTCAAGAGGAATCTTGACCAATGGATGGGGGATCGCAGATATACCCCAGGGATTACTTCAGTGTCACTGCTTGACAGAGGCACAGCAAAATAATAGGCATAGTTTTATTCAAACTAAAGGGGTGGCGAAAGCCAAATAACTATGGGCTAGGCTTATAAATGCCCTTGGGCAGATAGCCTAGTATGAACCTATGAACCTATGAACCTGTAGTTATCATTAACCAATTGGTTGATATGAGTAGAAAAACACAGTACTCAAGTCTTTAAATGAGTCTACAGTTTCAATCACAATGTGTTGTGTTAAATATTCAACTTTCAATGTATGTTTCCCAAATCTCATATGCTTAGTTTTGTATGTATTTATCAGCATATTATTCTCCTGTGCCCAAATGCTCAGTTTAATCAAGTTCCTTTGCAGACATGCTCTATCTGTAGCACAAGTAATCAGTTTACCTAATTTCAAGTCATTTGCATACAGACTGTAGAACACCTCAGGAAAAAAAGACAGATCCGAAATAAGTAATATAAAGTATGGGTATTGCTTGGCCAGAACTCTGTGGGACAACCTAACTGTAACCAAGAATTTCACCTGTCCAGTTACTGTATGACACTTGCCATGTCCTATTTGTAAGCCATGCAACCATCCATCTTATCAAGTGTACATTGATATTGAGTTATTCTAATTTACTGATCAGTGTGTTGTGTATGATCCTATCAAATTCTGAAGCTAAATCTATATAAATTACATCACAGCACAAATCTTCATTCAAAGCGGTTGTTATATTGTTATAGAACATCATGTTACAGGTAGTAATAGATATATTTTCAACATAGAACAGAGCTCATACGGTAAGAAAAGCGGGCTTGAGGTCCCGACTCTAAACCAGTCACAAGTGGTGTCCTGCAAGGGTCGGTTCTGGGACCCCTACTGTTTGGTATATATTTCTCAGAAGTACAGGCAAACACAGGAGGACTATGGCTAACCAAGTTCGCCGATGACTGCAAACTGGGAACCATAATTGACTCTCTGGCTGACACAGACATCCTTCAAAAAGGCCTTACTGAGACAGACACCTGGTGTCAAAGTCATGGCCTGAAGCTAAAATGCCAAAAAATGCATAGTCATCCTGTTTGGGGAAAACAAAACACCCACGAATTACCACATAGACGGAAGCCCCCTTAATACAGAAGAGGTAATATGAGATCTGGGGACCCAGGTAGATAGTAATCTTTACTTTGACAATCATATTGCCAAAGTAGTTAGGAAATCCTTTTATATGGCCCATCTAATTACTAAGGGGTTTGCATCTAGAAATAAAGAGGTTATAGTGCCCCTCTACTCGTCACTTATCAGACCCATCAAAGAGTACAATGCCCCATTTGGGATGTACCTCACAAGACACTTCCAACATATGGAAAGACCACAAAAGCACCTCGCCAAGAAGATTACTGGTCTCAAACATATGTCCTATGCAGCCCGACTGAAAAAACTCCGGCTGTACTCAGTGACATATCACTTACTCAGAGGTGATCTCTGTCTGACTTACAAAGCTATGTCTGACTCAAAACTGATTGACATGCTCCACCTAAAGAAATCCAAGTCACTGCGAGCCACGTGCTCTAGTGAGTTAAACCTCGCCACAACAATAAATAGAACATGCTGGAGGGATAGATTCCTGTCACAGAGACTCCCCATGCTTTGGAACAAAATTCCTAAGTACATTAGGCAGAACCCCTCACTAACACTCTTCAAGAGAAGCCTTGACGAGTGGATGGGTAACAGAAAATACACCCCTGGGATCACTTCATTGGCTCTGCTTGACAGAGGCTCAGTTAATTAATCAATGGGGTGGCGAAAGCCGACACACTCTGGCTAGGCTTATAAATGCCCTCGGGCAGATAGCGTAGTACCTACCTATGAAACTATGAACCTATATGCTTACTGATATATGGTTTCAAGTCCTAACTGTTCCAGTTCTGACATTAACTCATCCAGTATTACCTTCTCTATTATTTTTCCATAAAATTCCATAACATAAAATTAGACTTAAGGGTCTGTATGACTCTGGATTTGTCCAATCCATTTTCCCTTAAAAACAGGTTTAATAAGTATGTCTCCAGTCTTGAGGAATCTCCCCATATTTATACAACCTTGTACATAATAGGTATAATGGCACTGTATGCTCTTGCTGAAGTGTTCTCATGTCATTATTACTAATTATACCATGATCCCCCATTAATATTCCAAAACGTGCACACTGATTGGCCAGCGTTCACATTGTAAATCGAGTTATACTAATGGAAAAAGGTCCGGTCGCCCGGACTTTTTTCCGTTAGTATAACTCTATTTTTAAAACACTGTCTCGCTATGTTAAATGGATTTAACATAGCGAGACAGCTTTAAAATAAGCAACGGAGATCTCTGTTGCTTATTTTAAAGCTGTCTCGCTATGCTAAACCCATTTAACATAGCGAGACAGGTTTTAAAAAAAACAAGTAACGGAGAAAGCAAGATCTCCATTGCTTTTTTTTTACTGTTTCGCTATGTTAAATGGGTTTAACATAGCGAGACAGTTTTAAAATAAGCAACGGACATCTCCGTTGCTTATTTTAAAGCTGTCTCGCTATGTTAAACCCATTTAACATAGCGAAACAGTAAAAAAAAAGCAACAGAGATCTTGCTTTCTCCGTTGCTTTTGCCCACAGCTCTGATGTACTGCGCAGGCGCGCAGTACATCAGAAGTGCCGCGGATGCCAGACATCTGCGGAAGGGCAGCAAACAGGCATTATACTATGCCATTATTTAAGAAAAGTAATAGTTTCTTTTCTTAAATAATGTCATGGTATAATAGCAATAACCCACTTCTAGGTGTGGGTAATGCTGTATTTACCCACGGTTGGCTTTGTTTGGTCCCTCGGGCTTCGCCCTCGGGACCAAACCACGCCAACTGTGGGTAAATCCAGCATTACCCACACCCAGGCATGGGTTATTGCTATATTATGTCCCCTCCATCTGTTTTGTTTGGATCCAGTTTGCATAGTTCTTTTTCAATATAATGTAACTGGATTTTAGACTCTGAGGTTACTTGCATGTCAGTAGGATAACCCCTCCCCCCCATTTGTGGAGCTAAACTGTTTTGCCTAAGATTTTGTAAATATATCTGTAATCTGTTGTGTCTGAGAATAGATTTTAGAATCTACACACAGTTTATCAGTTTGTATTTTTCTTCTTCCACTTCTCATGTGTCTATAAAATCATTTTCTATTATGCTCAATATCTTCATATACATTTTCTACATTTTTCTTGATCTTGTCTCACACTATGCTTAATTTGTTTGTGTGGTTTGTTTATTTCAGTTTTCAAAGTTGTAGTTCAACCTCTTTTTCCAGTTCTTATATTTTTTTATCAGTCATCTTAGTAAAGTATTTTGTTCTTATGAAAATATATCCCCCTGACATTGTATGCCTAGATCCTGATGTTAAACATTTTTTTTTTTTTTTTTTTTTGCATTCAAAAAACTTTACTTTCAACATTCCTTCTGCAGTTTTCCCACTGAAGATATATTATGTAGTAACTGTTTTGCTTCCATATAATCTGTAATCTACTATACACTGGTTTAGATTTCAGCTTGGCAGAATTATCTAGCAACAAATTACCATTTATAACTCCATCATCACTCCACATTAATGATGGCAAAACTTGACATGAAGTAACAGTAATTTTTTTAGGAACACAAACAATGTCTAGTATGTGCCATTCTCTTGTAGTTTTTTTTTTATAATTTGATGCAGTTGTTGTTCCTGAACATATGTTGTGAATAATTTCCTTACTAATGATGTTGATTCCATATTATTCCAGTCTGTTTCTAGTAAATTTAAGTCCCCAGCTAATAGTATTCTTCCCTCCTGTGTTTCATGCAAGAAATATATGAATTCCTGCAGATCATCTGCACTTGACTTCGGTGGTCTATATACTCTAACAACTGTTAGTGTTCCAGGGTTGTCTTTACTGTCACAGTTAAACAGTCTATAGTATTGGTGTTATTATTGAGCATGTAATAATCACAGGTCTCATAATGATCTTTAATCCCTATCATAACACCTCCACCTGATTTTCTGTTAGAATGTCTGTTACAGTAAAAGCATTTACACCCTGACAGAACTGGTTTCCAGTCATTGTTCATTAACCTTGTTTCACAAACAATAACAACATGAGTCTTGTAGAAACTTAGGAAATTTTCCATTTAAAAATATTATAAATTCTCCTAGCATTAACAATGATCAGAGATGCATCAAATGTTGTTATGTGTCAACTTTTACATTTTCAACCTGGCAAAAATCCTGCTTTGTGTTTGTCAGATATTGCAAATTATCTGCTGCAAAAATATTCTCCCCTGATCTTGACAGGTGCAAGCCATCCTATCTGAACACACTTGTGCCCAACATTAGGCTCTGATGCTTTACACATTTCCATTTGTTAAAACAGGACATTTTTTTCATGTAGGTATTTACACAAACAATATTTTCATTCACAATGACATGACTCACCTTTATGTGATTTATGAAAAATGCATCCGAGCACCAATACAGGTTATGGTGTCTAAGAGGGCTGTACATTCCCTACTGTACTTCCTTATATTAATGCATTTTAAGGCCTGTCTCATGTCCTCTGTTTTTGATTCTTGCAAGGATAACAGTATTCCATGTTCTGCAAATGTAAATATCAGCTCCTTTCACTTCAGTGGCTCTGCTGGACAGAGGCACAGGCAACTAATATAAGGGGGCGGCGAAAGTCAGCACATTCCGGCTAGGCTTATAAATGCCTTCGGGCAGATAGCCTAGTACCTACCTATGAATCTATAAACCTATTTATAGGTGCTCAGTACAAAAAAAATCAGTAGTAAAGGGACAACTCATAAGAGCTGCCAGAATGGTAACTACTGACGAGGATTTTTTAGCTGAAGTTAAAAATCTTAAACATGTTTATTAAGAGCGGGTACCCTGTTAAGTTCATTGACAAGTTGGTTGTAGAGGTTTCATACAAACGTGAAGTAGGTTTTTACAAACCAATACTTAGTTCAAGTGGACCTAATTGTGAGGATATAGAAGGGATAGCCCAAACAAATTCACCTACAGGTGACAATAACACTAATCCAGCTGTAAATATTGTTAAAAAATACAGGATAAATTTGATACTGACGTTTAATGTAGATTCAACTAACATCAAGAGGATTATTAATAAGAACTGGATTTTGTTCAGAAGTGACTTTGAACTAATGAATAAATTAGGTAACAAACCAGTTGTCACATACAGAAGGGGTAAGAATTAAAAAAAATGTATAGAGACACCTTTAGTTACTTACATTAGAACACCAGGTATGTACCGATGTGAAAACTGTAACTACTGCAGTTCTATAGCAGTGCGAAAATTTTTTCACATCAATGATGTTCACTTCTACTGGTTGTTATAATTGTAATAGTTGGATGGTAGTGTACTTGGCCCAGTGCGTTCTCTGTCCAGTTTTTTAAATTGGTAAAACAAATAGAAAACTCAAAGAAAGGATTTACGAGCACTTATATGCCATTCGGAGAGTTAAAACAGAGAACACACTGGCGAGACACACTCAACACTGCCCTAATCATAAATTTAAGTTTAGAGTTATCGATCAAATGAGTGAAAACATCCAAGGGGGACCTGTTTCATTATTTTTAGAATATCTTGAATTACTATGGCAACTGTGCTTGAACGCTAATCAATTTCCAGGAATTAATGAAACTTGCACTGTTTTACCTTTTTTGAAACTGAGAAGTTCATTACGTTAAAAATAATACATATTTTATTTTTTTCTTTTACTTTTAAAATTTTAAATTTGTATTTACAAAGCTTTTTAGGTTTAAGGAAAAGAAAAATAATAAGTTATTTAAGATTTAACATTTAACATGTAATATTTCATGTTAGCATGTGTAAATACATTATATATGTACTTTTAACATCCTATTTATGTACTGTTAATAGTTAGGTTTGTTTTGAGTTTTATTTAGTTCTAGGACTTGTTAGTTTCCTTTGGAGCAATTACTTATATTTAGATTACTAATTAACTGTAATGCACTGATGCAACAGTCATGTGACTAAGTGGAACAAGTATTTAACACTATCATTAACTATGTACTAGTATCTGAAGAAGTCCAGTCACAGTACTGGACAAAAAGCGCTTTTGAAATCTTTGTGGTATACTTTAATTTAATTTATTCTATTAAACCAATTTGTAAGTACTCCGCTACTTCGTTTGCCATTTTCCGTTTTTTCAAGTTTGTTACTTTGGTTTTGTGTTGACATGAACACAATGCCCTCTCTAAACATATTAAAACATCAGGTGACCTACACATGTTTGGATTTAGGGTTACTGAAGTAGTCACCCCGCATATTTGTGAAGGTGACATTAGGAATCATACTGAGAAAGGGGAAACTCATTGGATCATTACCCTCAGAGCAGATAGAGGGAAAGTACTAAATGAGAGGGCATCTATCAAGCCCTTACTTAAAGCCCGTATAATTAATAAGTATTAAATGCAGGCCTGGTGTTTGTCTTTCAGTATGAGAGTGTTGCAATATTTGATATTTTTTATGTCAGATATGTCTTTAAATATTATCAAGCATCGTAATGTCATGTGTTTTTAATGATATTGTCTTAGTGATGAGAGTTTTTGTTTTATCTGATATATATTTTTAAAGCCAGATATGTCTTTAAATATCATCACATATTGCAATATCACATGATTTTTAGTTTAATTGATGGCCAAATCCGATTGGCTAGATGTTTTTTTAAAGCACTATAAATGTATTGGACTCTTGATTATTTTGTTGAAGGTCTGATGAAGCTATTTCAGCGAAAGCGCTTACGTCCTGTTTTATTCTTATAATAAATCAGTGGTGGTTGGTGACTTCAAATCAAAGGAGGGCTGCAGAAGACAGCTGAATGGGTGGGGCCAACAGTAAGGGGTGTGGTCAACTAGAAAGGGTTGGGGCTATGCTATAAAAGGCAAAAACTAAGACTTTAAATACGCTGCCTTGGGTGCCACTGTCAAACCATCATTATGAGAGTCCAATCAAGACAAAATGAATTGTAGAAGAAAAAAAATATTTCAATGCATTGGCTACATGACAGCTTACTTAATATCTAGATGGAAACAAAAAGGTTTTGAGGCATGAAAAAATAAACTAATTTTTAAATAGATTACTGGAGTGTCAGTCAAAATCAAGTATAAAAAACAAGCAGCACTCAACTCAAGCCACTTCTCCTTGCACTGCAGTTCTAATTATAATTTATATTCAGCTTTATAAAATTACCAAGTAACATGCTGAAAGTAGAAATCTCTGTGATACCCCCACTTGTAAAAATGTTTCTTATCCAAAAAAGACCTGCTGCCTGACAACATCTATCTACTTGTTTCATGGGGAAAACATGATCAAAGTAAAAAATGAACAGCAAACAAGAAACAAGCTCAAGATAAACTGCTTAAAGGATTACTGCACAGGTTATGGACCACACATGATAGACTGGCATTCTGTTTAGTTTACGGGTAAAGCCTGCAAAGATAGCTGCAAGTCTCCAACAAATGTAATGAGCTTCTGAAAATACTGTAATCCTTTGCTTTATTACAAGTACTGGCATATGCATTTCAATACTAAGGCTTATAGGCATCCAATATATATACAGGAAATATTGGGATATACTAACTACAGATTCTAGCATACTTGATATAATAGGTAGCTATCCTAAGTTCCTATATAAAAATAAGCTTAATTTATATAGGATGCTTTGTGGTCCTAACCAGGTGGGAAAAGGAAATCCACACACAGGCAGTGGAAGAACTAAACCATGCTATAAATGTAGATATTGCTCATGTATTAACCAAATAGCAATGTTTACACATCCCACTACACAACAGAGTTATACATTCCATGTACAAGCCACATGTAATACTAGTCATGTGGTATACCTTGCTACATGTGTAAACTGTCCCGCATTCTATGTGGGCAAGACAGATCGTAAGTTAAGGGATCGAATGAGAGAACATCTATACAATATAAGAATAGGATCCGGTAATAATGCATTATCAAAACATGTACAAGAGACATCTATAGAACATGTTCTTAAATTTATGGTTATTCAAGTAAATAATGTTACTATCAGATGAGGGGATATATCTAATGGGATGGAACAAAATGAAATGAAATGGATAATCAGGCTTAGAGCGGACCATAAACCTGGGTTGAATGATAATGTTCCTATCAAACCCGTACTAAAAGCTAGGAGGTTATAAAATTAATATTGCAATGGAAATTGTCCTTTGCTGTAACCCAACTAGAATTTCTGAAAATGTATATAATGTAGTTAATGAAATATTTTTATATATTTGTAATATTTTTATATATACACAAAGATGCATGTCATATACACTTTATACTTTCATATGTCTTTGTATATGAACGTTATATATATATATGGATGCATTATTGATTTTTTAAACTTTGTTTTTATTTTTATTTTTATCTTTGTTGGTATTTGATATATTTTAAAAAAAATTTATAAATATGTACATACTTGTATATATCAAGTTAAATATAATAGTTTAGATAGAATTAATATAGCATTAATTGTATTAATTGATACATGATGTGACATCAGAAAGAAAGGGAATAGAATACGTATAAAAAGACCAAGTATTTGTTTAATATCATTGGCCTGAGGAAGTCTACGGGTGAAAGCGCTAGTCTATTTCATGTCTGCTTTGCAATAAAGTCGTAAAATAAACTAGAAGACGTCTTGTAATGTGGATTTATCCTGTGGAATATGAACTAGTTTATCCTGGTGGTGTGATCTGTATATGCCTTTTGAATAAGGAGAAGGAGTATTCTATATCCTTATAGATCTATTGAGCTGAAGAGCGTTTGGTAATCCAGTCGTTCGAGAGGTACAACCATAGCTGAAAAGCATCTGGTAACCTTGCTGACCGAGAAGTACAACTATATTGAGCCAGTAAGAGAACGTTTATGAGAGTAACTGACGTTCGTCTCGGTGCCATCCGAATATTTGTACTTGGACTTATTTATTATACTTACTTTAGGAGTGGCATCCATGGTGTGGTGGTAATATTTTCAATCACAATGACATGACTCACCTTTATGTGATTTATGAAAAATGCATCCGAACACCAATACAGGTTATGGTGTCTAAGAGGGCTGTACGTTTCCTACTGTACTTCCTTATATTAACGCATTTTAAGGCCTGTCTCATGTCCTCTGTTTTTGATTCTTGCAAGGATAACAGTATTCCATGTTCTGCAAATGTAAATATCAGCTCCTTTCACTTCAATGGCCCTGCTGGACAGCGGCATAGGCAACTAATCTAAGGGGGCGGCGAAAGTCAGCACATTCCGGCTAGGCTTATAAATGCCTTCGGGCAGATAGCCTAGTACCTACCTATGAACCTATAAACCTATTTATAGGTGCTCAGTACAAAAAAAATCAGTAGTAAAGGGACAACTCCTATGAGCTGCCAGAATGGTAACTACTGACGAGGATTTTTTAGCTGAAGTTAAAAATCTTAAACATGTTTATTAAGAGCGGGTACCCTGTTAAGTTCATTGACAAGTTGGTTATAGAGGTTTCATACAAACGTGAAGTAGGTTTTTACAAACCGATACTTAGTTCATGTGGACCTAATTGTGAGGATATAGAAGGGATAGCCCAAACAAATTCACCTACAGGTGACAATAACACTAATCCAGCTGTAAATATTGTTCAAAAATACAGGATGAATTTGATATTGACGTTTAATGTAGATTCAACTAACATCAAGAGGATTATTAATAAGAACTGGGTTTTGTTCAGAAGTGACGTTGAACTAATGAATAAATTAGGTAACAAACCAGTTGTCACATACAGAAGGGTTAAGAATTAAAAAAAACATATAGAGACACCTTTAGTTACTTACATTAGAACACCAGGTATGTACCGATGTGAAAACTGTACCTACTGCAGTTCTATAGCAGTGGGACAATTTTTTCACATCAACAACTAGAAGTTCACTTCTACTGGTTGTTATAATTGTAATAGTAGGATGGTAGTGTACTTGGCCCAGTGCGTTCTCTGTCCAGTTTTTTATATTGGCAAAACAAATAGAAAACTCAAAGAAAGGATTTACGAGCACTTATATGCCATTCGAACAGTTAAAACAGAGAACGTACTGGCGAGACACACTCAACACTGCCCTAATCATAAATTTAAGTTTAGAGTTATCGATCAAATGAGTGAAAACATCCAAGGGGGAACTGCTTCATTATTTTTAGAATATCTTGAATTACTATGGCAACTGTGCTTGAACGCTAATCAATTTCCAGGAATTAATGAAACTTGCACTGTTTTACCTTTTCTGAAACTGAGAAGTTCATTACGTTAAAAATAATACATATTTTATTTTTTTCTTTTACTTTTAAAATTTAAAATTTGTATTTACAAAACTTTTTAGGTTTAAGGAAAAGAGAAAGAATAAGTTATTTAAGATTTAACATTTAGCATGTAATATTTCATGTTAGCATGTGTAAATACATTATATATGTACTTTTAACATCCTATTTATGTACTGTTAATACTTAGGTTTGTTTTGGGTTTTATTTAGTTCTAGGACTTGTTAGTTTCCTTTGGAGCAATTACTTATATTTAGATTACTAATTAACTGTAATGCACTGATGCAACAGTCATGTGACTAAGTGGAACAAGTATTTAACACTTTCATTAACTATGTACTAGTATCTGAAGAAGTCCAGTCACAGTACTGGACAAAAAGCGCTTTTGAAATCTTTGTGGTATACTTTAATTTAATTTATTCTATTAAATCAATTTTTAAGTACTCCGCTCCTTCATTTGCCATTTTCCGTTTTTTCAAGTTTGTTACTTTGGTTTTGTGTTGACATGAGCACAATGCCCTCTCTAAACATATTAAAACATCAGGTGACCTACACAAGTTTGGATTTAGGGTTACTGAAGTAGTCACCCCGCATATTTGTGAAGGTGACATTAGGAATCATACTGAGAAAGGGGAAACTCATTGGATCATTACCCTCAGAGCAGATAGAGGGAAAGTACTAAATGAGAGGGCATCTATCAAGCCCTTACTTAAAGCCCGTAGAATTAATAAGTATTAAATGCAGGCCTGGTGTTCGTCTTTCAGTATGAGAGTGTTGCAATATTTGATATTTTTTATGTCAGATATGTCTTTAAATATTATCAAGCATCGTAATGTCATGTGTTTTTAATGATATTGTCTTAGTGATGAGAGTTTTTGTTTTATCTGATATATATTTTTAAAGCCAGATATGTCTTTAAATATCATCACATATTGCAATATCACATGATTTTTAGTTTAATTGATGGCCAAATCCGATTGGCTAGATGTTTTTTTAAAGCACTATAAATGTATTGGACTCTTGATTATTTTGTTGAAGGTCTGATGAAGCTATTTCAGCGAAAGCGCTTGTGTCCTGTTTTTTTCTTATAATAAATCAGTGGTGGTTGGTGACTTCAAATCAAAGGAGGGCTGCAGAAGACAGCTGAATGGGTGGGGCCAACAGTAAGGGGTGTGGTCAACTAGAAAAGGTTGGGGCTATGCTATAAAAGGCAAAAACTAAGACTTTAAATACGCTGCCCTGGGTGCCACTGTCAAACCATCATTATGAGAGTCCAATCAAGACAAAATGAATTGTAGAAGAAAAAAATATTTCAATGCATTGGCTACATGACAGCTTACTTAATATCTAGATGGAAACAAAAAGGTTTTGAGGCATGAAAAAATAAACTAATTTTTAAATAGATTACTGGAGTGTCAGTCAAAATCAAGTATAAAAAAACAAGCAGCACTCAACTCAAGCCACTTCTCCTTGCACTGCAGTTCTAATTATAATTTATATTTAGCTTTATAAAATTACCAAGTAACATGCTGAAAGTAGAAATCTCTGTGATACCCCCACTTGTAAAAATGTTTCTTATCCAAAAAAGACCTGCTGCCTGACAACATCTATCTACTTGTTTCATGGGGAAAACATGATCAAAGTAAAAAATGAACAGCAAACAAGAAACAAGCTCAAGATAAACTGCTTAAAGGATTCCTGCACAAGTTATGGACCACACATGATAGATTGGCATTCTGTTTAGTTTACGGGTGAAGCCTGCAAAGATGACTGCAAGTCTCCAACAAATGTAATGAGCTTCTGAAAATACTGTAATCCTGTCCTTTATTACAAATACTGTCATATGCATTTCAACACCTAAGGCTTATACGCTATCTAGTTATGTAAATATTCTCTACATGGCAACAGCAAAAAGGCTTTCAATGTTGGTAATTCTTTAACAGTATGCTTATTGAAGCTTACTTGTATCTTACAATCTCAGACAAGCTCACCTGATGGACATTAAAGCATTGATCGTTAAACACATACCTGCAAAAACATGCATTTTCTGAATAAGAAGAAGCATAAATCAACAGTATAAAATATGACAGAAAACCAGAACATTCTGCAAAATCAAGGACAGATGAAAAGCCACTGTAGTACTTGTGTCTACCTTGGATGGAGGGATACTCTGCACACTTACACTGCATAACTGCTCCTTGCCTTGCTTGGACACATCCCACTATGTGGGGGAGTGGGGTCAGACCTCCCAACCGTCCCGAATTACTCGGTTTTTACCGAGATTTGGGGTCCCAATAATGGGGTGTGCGATTTCAGCACCCTTACCTCCGATTTTTTTTTTTTTTTTTTTTTTTTTTTTTTTTAATTTTTTTGATTTGGTCATCAACCATCACGCAGCTCCATGACGCCATCAGGAATCGCGGAATCGGAGGACAGGGAAAGGACATGGCGAAAGGCGGAGCGAAAGCGTGTTGTGGACTGAGGACTGGAGGAGGACTGTCTGCCGTCAATACAACTGCAGAGTTTAAAGCTGCATATGATACTAAAGGTACTGTTACTGCTTTAAGGGTTACTTACAACTTACTGGTTACTCTGCTTTCAAGGTGTCGCAGAATTCGCAGAACGGAGACTGACGGAGTTGACGCAGTTTATTTGCTTTTTAGGTAAGGTATATAGTTCACAGCACGAACTGAAAAAAGAAAAGCGACCTTTTTTATTTTTTAAAAAATTTTTTTTTTTTTTCTTTAACTCTTTTCCTTGCTTTCTTTAGCAGCTTTCTAAAAAGAAAAATATTTCGAAATTGGAAAAAATAAACTGAAAGCTACTACTAAGCTTTAAAAAAAAAAAATAAAAGGTTAAATTTTTGGATTTTTAGGAGGATGGAAAACGAGGAAAGAAGCTAAAAAAAAAAACAAAAAAATTTTTTTTAAAGGGTGGAACTTTGTGGCTTTTCTTTTCTTTGCTTGTTTTTTTCTGTGTTTTTTTGTTTTTTTTAGTCTTTTTTAGTTTACTTTTGAAGAAGTTTCCTTAATACACATATTCTTTTATTAATACTAATTTTGAGAATATTAAATGTTTGGATGATATAGAGCACTATTTTGAAAAATGTGAGCTTGTGTAGTGCATTTTTTGAAGTCTCTTTTGAGAGCATGCACGGATGCAATACAATCATGCAAATTCGCACAAAATAATATTGTCTGAAAGCATTGACATCTAATCTTATTATCTTTTAATTAAATCTGGACTGAGCTAAGCAAATTCAGTTTTAACTGCTTTGAAGCAGTGTTATGAAACTTAACATGATCACATTTGCCTGTCTGTTTTGTTAACATGTATCTGTACAGTTGTCTGTCTTTCAGATCTTTTTCTTGTGTTTTAAGATGATTTTTTTAAGCAGATTTCAGCTTTTTTTTTAACTGTTAAATATATTATTCCTTGTTGGCCATTTTGGTCACTGTGTTTAATGGTGGTGGTCATATTTTTTTTGGTGTATAAGTAGGTAGCTGTAGCTCAGCTCTAGCTGTATCTGTATGTAGTGTATTTATATGCATATACATCTATTTTCTTATATTTTGATTATATATATTTGATTATTAATAATGTTTTTAAATATAAAATTATTAATTTCTGTTGTTATGTGTTGCTGAATAATCCTGTAGTTGTTTTCATTTAGGTGTTAGATTCTTCATTTTTTTGTTGTTTATTTTGACTTTTTATTTAGATATTTTGTAGTTTTATTTGACTTTTTGGTTTGTATTTTATTTCTGTTTTTTTTTTTGTGTGTGTTTTTTTGCCTTGTCTTGTGCTTTCTGTATGCTCTGAAAGTGTGTGTGTGTGTGAAAAATGCCCCATTTGAATGGAGATAGTGGTTAGAGGTACCAAACCCTGTACCTTGGGCTGAAAAAAAAAAATTGAAAAAAGCCTAAAGACCACACTTTTGAACTCATTCCCACTCATTTTGTTCTGATTGTTTAAATCCTGATTGTTTAAGTCAATTTAAATCTTTATAGGCTTGAATTTCAGACTCTACATAATTTCAGAATTAATTCAATTCAAACTCTCAAATTCAATAAATAAAATCAGAAAATAAATCATTTTCTAAGTTTAAGTTTCTAGTTAAGTAAGTGAAATTGGTCTGTGTCCCTATGTTGGGGCTGTTTTCTAAATTTTATTGGCTATTTTGAGGATTTTGATTTGTGAGGTTGAGTTGAATTAAGAGGGAGATTTCAGAGTGAGAATTCATTATTTTAAGCCATTGAATTGGTTATCTTTAACTGATGATCTGACTGCACTGAGTTAATGATTTTTATTGAGTGTATGTAGGGTGATGAGTCGTTTAAGTCTAGCAACTTAACAAATTATAAATGTTTTGGTCTTTATTTTTAAAACTGATTTTGAACCAAAAAAAAAAAACCTGAAAAAAAAAAAAAACCAAAAAAAAAAAAAAAAAAATTTAAAATGGAAATATTATATGTGTAAGCTATTACTGGATTATATTTTATATCATTACTTTTCATATATATTTTTTTATTTTGGTTATGTTCTTTGTTCATCAAGTTTTTTTTTGATTTACTGGGTGTTGGTTTCATTTTATGTTATAAAATGTCAAAACAATATATTTAATTTAAGTAATGTATTTAGTAGTTTTTTATGATTGAAATTTCATTATTCATTGGTTTTGTTTCATTGCCTAAATTTGTAATGTTTTTATCAATCATTAAGGAAATTATAAAATACAAAAAATGTATATAATATATAAAAAATATATTTTAAAGTGTGCTAATTTATACATAATATATAATAATTTAAGGTTTGTTGGTCATTTTCTTTCAATGTGTAGTGTTTCTTGTTTTGTGTGCAAGGCTTCAAAAGATAATCTTTATTTAAATTAATCTTTATCCATCTTTTTCCAGATGCATGGCTTTCATTTCTTTTCTTTTGGATGTATTTTCATTTTCAATGCTGTTTCAATTAATGTGAGTTTTTTTTATGCTGTAAGTTGTTTTTTGTTTTCTGAAAGTAAACAGTTTGTTTGTATAAAAGTTTGAAATGGTGTCTTAAAAATATGGAAAATAAAGGTAGGTTGAGAGGTATGAGTGGGGTGCAACAAGTATGTCACAATTTGAAATGTCTCTGGCTGACTGTGATGGCCCTGACACATTTATCATACTCTCAACCTCAGAGCAAGAAATCTGGATAAAGTCATAAATAAAAGTGGGACAAAGGCCCAAAAATAAGGACAAATTTTAAATATTGCTCTTACAAACTTAGAAAGTTAATAAAGTAGTAGGTCTTGCATTAGTATGAAATCAGAAACTCAAACATTTGTCATTATTTTCAAACTTCAATCTTTAATGAAAATCTGGATATTCTGCAAAAATCTGTACACAGACACATACACGTCAGTCTAGTCCTTTACATCTTTTCTTTCCATTTATATGAACAACTTGTCTTGTTAAAATGTATTAACACATTTTTGCGTTTTACTTTAGTACATTGCGTAAAATTAATATAATATCCAAATCCATGTGCTAAATAATTCTAAGTACATTACCACCTTTAGTGGACTCTAATCTGCTTGTAATATATGCACCAGTACTTCCTTATAGTAACCGTCTTCATGTCATACAAGTAAACACACGGACAGGTTTATTATCATAATTTCCCTTCTGTTCTGTTATAATTCATTTTTCGAGTGTCCTCCAAGTCTTTCACTCACAGGAAAAGGGAAAGGAAGTGGAAGCCATGGGGGTTGTAATATGCTGTCAAATCATTACAGAAAACAGGCATATTAAAGGAAAGAAGGAGTCTGCAATGGTACAGAGAACGTACTCCCCTAAAACAGCCATCGATTTAATGTAAAAATAAATGAAAGGAAAGGCAGCAGTAAGTGATTACTTTTTCTATATGCAGAACTTCAGATGAAATGGGATTATTAGATGTGCGGGATGAAGTACTAACGTGAAAAAGTGTGACTTTTTATATAGTGCACACACTGTAAAAGGAATGACCATTCACAACAGACTGAGCTGACGTATAAAATCAGTCTGTTGTAAATGGTTATTCCTTTTTCAGTACATGCTCTATATAATGCATGCTTTTTCACTCTTAGCTTGAAAACCTTCAGAATGATGGTGCAGTGAGCATCAGATAGAAATGCTGCAAGTCTGAAACAGGATTTACTATGAGTTCTTGAGTCATCTGAGCTTTCCTGGCAACAGTTTTGCCTAAGCAGACAGACCAAATACAGCATATCCATGTCATTATAAAAAGCTATTTTATATGAATCACCCCCGACATAGCTCTCAACCAATCAGGGACAAATTTCAAAAGAATATGGGACAAAACCAGAAGAAATCAGGGACAACCAGGGACACTTTTATTATTAGTAACTTATTAAGTGAAGAAATCCAGGAAATAAATGACTACAGCTGCTGAGGTTCTAGTTGCAGCTAATTACTTTATCAAGTCAAGTCAAGTCAAGTCATTTATTAAGTCATTGTGCTAACACCTACAGCTCAGCATTTCTAAATCTTTCTAATCAGCCACTAACTGTAGTTATTGCTCCTTCATACCCACTTCTAAGTATTCAGCTAATTATTAATCCATACCAAAGTCATAAAGTTTTAATACCCACTACAACAATGCAGTGCAGACTATGTGCATTTTTTTGCTGCTGCTGCGAAGTTAAATTATGAATTATCATGTACCAGACAGACATAATGTCTATTTCTACTGCTTGTTGAACTTGTCTTCCTCTCTTGCACATTATAAAACTGTTACAGGTTTACAGCAAATAACATTGGCATAGTATTAGTATATACAACACATCATCAGTCTCACACACACACACACACACACACACACACACACACACACACACACACACACACACACACACACACACACACACACACACACACATATACACACACACACACATATACACACACACACACACACACACACACACACACACACACACACACACACACACACACACACACACACACACACACACACACACACACACACACACACACACACACACACACACACACACACACACACACACACACACACACACACACACACACACACACAAACATACACACACACACACACACACACACACACACACACACACACACACACACACACACACACACCTTCTGTCAGGTTGCACAATCCCCTGCTCTGTTAGAAGTCATCATTCTGGAATACCAGCTTTAGCCATTTGGATGATTCTCTCCATCCAACTGCCTGCTAACTGCTACTAAA